>NC_048599.1:152317466-152422466 GCF_003668045.3 Cricetulus griseus | reverse complement strand
TCATAAATAGGAATTCTTGAAATAACAAAATTTAGGAAGTTGAACAGTAACTACATAGTCAAGCTTCACCAATAGAATACAAGACATGGAAGAGAGAATCTCAGTGAAGATATGATAGAAGAAATTAAGAAAAAATTAAAGACTTTCTAGAATTAAATGAAAATGGAGACAAAACATACTTAAACTTATGGGACAGGATAAATGTGGTTCTAAGAGGCAAGTTCATAGCTCTAATGGCCTACATGAAAAACAAAACAAAACAACTGGAGAGTTATCATCCTATCGACTTAACAGCATATCTGAAAGGTCTAGGACAAAAATAAGAAATCACACCTAGAAGGAGTAGATGGAAAGAAATAATCAAACTCAGGGCTGAAATCAATAAAATAGAAACAAAAAGAACTATTGTTTATGTTGGGTCATAGGTACCACAGTAGAAAGAGAAGCTCACCAAGATGCTAAGCCTTCATTTTCTGAAGGAGCAGAGGGGGACAGTCTTCTTGGAAAAGACTGACTCCCAGCTAGCTCACTCCAGTTACTTTATTCAAACATATACAAGCTTAACTACCAAAGTTGTCTTGCTCTTGCTGCCCATGAGAAAAGACAACTCACAAAATTCTGAGTTCCTTTTGATTATGGCAGGCCATAATGAAAAGTAAGAGCTGCAGGTCTACCAGGAGTGTCTTAGAACCAAGGTGGTAGCTGCAAGCTCTCACACAGCACCAAGTGCAGACTCTCCACAGAAACCACATTTCTTCAAGGTTTGAACAGTCTCAAAACAATTTCTCAGCTTCTACTGATTAACATATACATAAAAAGGCTTTCCTGAAATATTTCTCTCAATGCCAGACACAAAGGCTTTACTATCTCTTTCACTTACAGCCAGACATAAAGGCTTTGCTTACTACAGAGAACAATACAAGGAATCAATGAAACAAAGAGTTGGTTCTTTGAGAAAACCAGTAAGATTGACAAACCCTATCTAAATTAACTAAAAGGTGGAGAGAGAATATACAAATTAACAAAATCAAAAATGAAAATGGGACACAACAATAGACATGGGAAAATCCAGAGAATCATCGAGACATGTTTTAATAAACTTACTCCAAAAAAACTGGAAAAATATAAAAGAAATAGATAATTTCCTAGACACATACCACTTACCAAAGTTAAGTCAAGATCAGATAAGCAACTTAAACAGAACAGTCATTACAATCTTCCAACCAAAAGACAAAACAACAACAACAAAAAGCCCAGGTTCTAGCCCGGAATGCTTCAAGATTTTCAAAGAATAGCTAAGGCCAATACCCCTCAAATTATTCTACAAAATAGAAATGGAGGGAACACCATCAAATTCATTTTATGAAGTCACAGTTACACAAGTCACATAAAGACCCAACAAAGAAAGAGAATTACAGACCAGTTTCCCTTATGAACATAAAAGCAAAAATACTCAATAAAATACTTGCAAACTGAATCTAAGAACACATCAAAAACATCATCCACCATGATCAAGTAGGCTTCATTCCAGAGATGCGGGGATGGCTTAATATATAAAACCAATAAATATAATCATCATATCAAAAATGAAAGTAAAAGCCACATGATCATTTCATTAGATGTGGAAAAGACCTTTGACAAAATCCAATATTCCTTCATGATAAAAGTCCTGGAGAGATTAGGCATACAAGGGACATGCCTAAACATAATAAAGGCATCTTACAATAAACAACTTAAATGGAGAGAAACTGAAATCAATTCAACCCCTATAAGGAACAAGACAAGTTTGTCTACTCTCTCCATACCTATTCTACATAGTACTTGTAGTCTTAGCTAGAGCAATGAGACAACTGAAGGAGATCAAGGGAATACAAATTGGAAAGGAAGAAGTCAAAGTATCTTTATTTGCAGATGATATGACAGTATACATAAGCGACCCTAAACATTTGACTAGGGAACTTCTACAGCTGATGAAGCCCTTCATCGAAGTGGCTGAATACAAAATTAACTCACAAAAATTAGTAGGGAGAGACAACTAGAATTTGGGGGCAGCACAGGAACTTAATGCAGTGGAAACTTCTTCTTCTTCTTCTTCTTCTTCTTCTTCTTCTTCTTCTTCTTCTTCTTCTTCTTCTTCTTCTTTTTGGTTTCTTCGAGACAGGGTTTCTCTGTGTGGCTTTGGAGCCTATCCTGGCACTTGCTCTGGAGATCAGGCTGGCCTCGAACTCACAGAGATTCACCTGCCACTGCCTCCTGAGTGCTGGGATTAAAGGCATGCACCACCAACGCCCGGCGAAACTTCTTTAAATATATGAAGGCAATCATAATGAAGCCTGCAAATAATGGGGGAGACAGAGTTCTAACTGGCCAACTCTTGTCACCAAAGGAAGCTTCCAGTACTAGGACTGGGTTACATCCAATTGAGTTGTTAGTCAAAGGGGTCCCATGGAAATCCCCAAACAACCCAGGCTCTTGCCAAGACAATAGGTTGCTCTCCACAAACTGATGGCAAGGCCCCATTCATTGCTAAAGACAATACCCACAGAACTTATGAACATGAAGAAGATGAACTGCTGCCTATATAGAACTTTCACTCCCGTGTTCTAGTGTCTTTAGTACAGGAAGGTACTCTGCAGCCTATCAAAAGAGAAAGATAAACACCAACCCAGCCACAAACTCTTTGACTTACAATGCTTTCCTGCCTGCAAAATATGCTAGGGCTATGGCAGCACAAAGCTTGCAGGAGTAACCAATCAACATCTGATTTGACTTAAAGCCCACTCCACAAGATGGATCCTATACCTGACATTGCCTGAGTGATCAAGAACCAGAGAGTAGATAGCCTAGAGACCTAGAGTAAAACCAAATGCTACTGGCTTAAAAAAAAAAAAAACAGTGATAAATGACTCCTAGCGATACCCTCCTATACTCATAGATCAGTGCCTTATTCGGTCATCATCAGAGAAGCTTCCTCCTGCAGGAGATAGAAACAGATGCAGAGACCTACAGCCAGACAGTGTGCAGAGAGGGAGAGATCTTGGAACAAATAGCTGTAAATGGGGTGTCTCCATCAAATTTCTCCCCTCAGATCTCAGGGAACCCTGTGGAAAAGGAGGTGAAAAGAGTGTCAGAGCCAGGGGGGATGGAGGACATCAGGAGAACAAGGCCCTCTGCATCAACTGAGTAAAACTCATAAGAACTCACAGAGATTGGGCGAGCACAGGGCCTACATGGGTCTACACCAGGTCCTCTGCATATATACTATAGATTTCAGTTTAGTGTTTTTATAGAACTCCTGAGTGTGTAAATGAGTGGGTCTCTGATTCTTGTGCCTTCTCTTGGGTTCTTTTCCTTCTGTTAGTTTGGCTTGTCCAACTTTTGGTGATTTTTTTTTATCTTATTATATTTTATTTTGTTGTGTTATTATATTTTATTTTGTTGTGTTGTTATCTCTTGGAAGCCTGTTCTTTTCTAATGAGAAACAGAGTGTGTGGATCCAGAGGAGAGGGGAGGTGGGGAGGAGCTGAGAGGAACAGAAGGGGCAGTAACTGTAATTGGGATATGTTGTATGAAAAAAGACTCTATTTCCAAAATAAAAGGAAAAAAAAAAGAATCCTGTTCTAATGACAAAGATGAATTCTCTTTTTTTTCTAAACCTCATGCCAAGGACCTAATAGAGACTCTGTCTGGATTCTGTCCCTCAATGTTACATTCTGTCACCTATGTATGAGATTCTATTTCTCCATTACATAAACTTTATGACATTTGTTTGCCTCTCTCACTTCTGATGGACATCTGAACTTTTCATGATTTTTATAGGGCTTGAGATCAAGCATATTAGGGTCTCAGAAGTACCAGGCAAACATTCTACCACTGAGCTTCACCTGCAATCCTTCCATGAACACACTTGTGTAACTCTGATGAAAAGCTGTATCTGGTATTTTTAGGTCTGCAGTTGTGAGCAGAATTGTTGCACTTGGTAGCTGTATCATATTTATTTATCTTTCATTGACAAGCACTGGTAGATTACCTTTCTGTATGTTTGCTGATCACTCACATATATCATTTTGTATTGGATTGTTTGCAACTTTTATTGATTTGTGAAATATCTTAGTTTTATGCCTTGTAATTGATAGTTTTTCTGGGTATAGTAGTCTGGGCTGGCATCTGTGTGAGCTTCAGAGCTTGCAGAACATCCAATATGAGTCCAATCTGAGATACACGTAGCTACAACACAGTCATACTTCAAAATAGAATCAATTTAAGAATTAACATATGTTCTTTAAAACACACAAGTAAAATTCAAGTATGTAATAAAGTCAGAATGCTCCTCCCTACAGCTGAGGCGACACAATCAACAAACAATAAACACTGTACATTTTCTCCTTGTCACATACCTCATGAATATGACCCCACTTTACAGAGAAGGAAGAGAGGGCACAATGAGAAAAAGTGACTTTTGTGGGAGTAACACTGAATTTGGACTTGAACCTAGGAATCCTGTGACCTTCATTCCTTCCAAGACCGCTCCTCCACCCCTTCAAAACCTTTGATTTAGAGGGCCGATGATACTAGAATCTGCCCCTAACATATGCTGTCCTCAGCCATGCCTTTCCAGCACTCCAGCCAGTTCTGGGCACACAGAGCAAGGAGTGTCAGCACTTGTGGATCTTGATCTCTGTGTAATCAGACTTGATGGTCTCTGTGTTCTGAGACTGCCGGGGCTTCAGGCCTTGGAAGGAAAGGGAGGCATAGTGGAGCTCAGGCTCATCCTCCAGGGTGTGTGGGACTGTGGCAAGTGTTGATTGTTCTTTCTGGTTCTGTGACCCTGATGCATTCAGGTGACCCTGGAACCCAATTAAAGAAGGGCATCAGTCAAGACTTTGCAGATGGCAGTGACAATCACCAACGGCACTTGGGGTTTTGCCAGGCATTTGTTCATTTATCTACTTCATACACATTTCCTAAGTGTTCCCTCCACGCTTTCACTCATTCACCTTAGTTTCAATGATGTTTGAACATGAATATGAATGTCTTAATCCCTCCTCTACATCCCCCCAGTATGTGCCTATGTACATATGCACCTGTATACACAGTACGAATGGTCAAACCCAGGACCTTGCACATAGCAGGGAAGGAAGGGCTCTAACACCCCCAGCTAATTTTAATCTTATAAAGAGTCTCACTGAGTCCTCACATCTCTTCTCCTTCCCCATTTCATGAATATGAACATAGTCTGGTCCAGGCTAAGTAACTCACAAAAGACAGCACCAGACTGTCAAAAACGAATGAAGGTAAAGCCAGATGTGTCTACCAGCAATCGAGTCACTTGGGAGGGAGGCTTTGGAAGGAAGATTGTGTCTCGGGCAAGCTCTGGCTCCACAGTGAGTTCCAGAACAGTCTGGGCTACACGGAGACCCCCAAACCCAAATAAGTAAATTTTCAAAAATAAAATAAAAACTTTATCTAATTGTAATCTGATGGGCAGAAGCAAGGAGTTACAGCAAATTCTCAAGAAGCAGGGGTTAGACCCACCCTGCCCTGGTGGGGATTGCAGTATGCGGGGAGAGCAGGGACATGACTGAGACTGCAAGAAGCGGGTGACGGTCTGCCTGTCAGAGGCAGGGGTATTTTAACTGATACATGGAAGATGATTAAGGCTCCATTCAAGGAGCAATCAGGGATCACCTGCCAGGGAGTTTGGACTCATTCCGTAGCTCTTGATGTACTAGCCACATGCAGTACATGTAATGTGATTGGGTGACCAGGGAGATGGGTGCTGTGAGAACAAAGTGCATGCTGGGACTGAAAGGCTGAGCACCCCAAATGAAGAACGTGAGCGTATCATTCACAATTTTTATATTTGGTTGCTGATAAGAAATTAGAATCACAGTCACCTGGATGTGTTGTAGGGAATGAAATGTGGTATATGTTTCGGCTTTTTTGTGACTAGTGACGATTTTATTTTATAAATGTGGCCAACAGTCTATTTCTTTTCTTCTTTATCTTGAGATTAAGTCTCTAGGTAGCTTGGACTCTCCTAGAATTCTCCGTGCAGCCCGAACTGGCCTCGAGCTTTAAATTGTCTTTCCTCATGCTCCTCAAGTGTCAACAATATAGGCACGGGCCACCAAGCCCAGCCTCCTGGTGCCTGTCTCTCTGTGTGTTTCTGACTCTTTTCCTCCCCATCCCCTTTTGGGGATGGAACCCAAGGTTTCCCATTTGCTAGAAAACTACAACAGAGCTGTATTCCCAAGTGCCTCCCTGTTAAATTCTGGGCAAGCACTCCGTCTCTGAGCCACACCAGTCCCTGGTGCTTCTAGCCAAGTGCCCTAACCCCGTAGTCAGCCCATCTCTGGTAGATTCTACACAGGCATTCCACTTGGAAGCCATATTCCCTGCTTCTCACTGATGGACACAGGCAAGTTCTCTACTGCAGAGCCACATTCCTAGCTGTCTTTTCACTTTTGGTTTTATTCAGATCTCACAAGTTACCCTAGTAGGCCTTCATCTCACTAGGTAGTTCATGCTGGCTTTGCACTCTGCATCCTCCTGCCTCAGCTTCCGGAATGCTGAGATTATACGTCTGCCCCACCATGCCCAGCCTGACATTCTATTTCTGTCTAACAACACATTTGTACTGTAAGGACCATGTATAACTCAACAGCTGTGTTTGGAATTCCTTTATGAAAGTTTACTCTGGGCTGATGAAGCCAGTGCTGAGGCCCAGGGTAAGGCTGTGAAGACTTGACAGGAAGTAGCAACATGGGACCAGCTTTGCTAACAAGAACAATCAATGGTCAGGTCTAGGTAAACACCCGAAGCAGGAGATAGAGGTTGGACAAATGCCAGGTCCCCAGCCTGGGGTTGCAGAAGGAAAGATGAATATTGGAGAGACATTTGGGGAAACAGAAGCTCAGTTTTGATACGCTGGGTGTAAGGACTCAGGCATTGTGCTGGCCCGCCCCTGTCACCTGGCAGAATGCACTCAGGCAGTACCCTGGTCAGCCTGATTCTTAAAAACAAAAACAAAAAAAACAAAAACAAACAACAACAACAAAAAACCTCCTCTCTTTTTGCTCTCTTCTCTTTGCCTGCTCCTCTCTTTCTGTTCTCTTTCCCGCTGTTCCCTTGGGGCAGACAGGACTTTCCCTGTCTCTCTCTTCTGCCCTCTCTCTGTCTCTGTCTCAGTCTCTGTCTTTATCTCTTTTCTGTTTCCTCCCTCCTTTCTAATAAAACTTCTCACTTAAGCTCTGTCTGCCTGGTGTGTTTGTCTCCTTCCTCTGTCACCCTTGCTTGCCAAAGTCCCCCAGTTGCCAAAGTTTCCCCTTGCACTTTTTCCTAACACTGAGTACCTAGGTGGGGTATCTCACCGAAATGCTGGACGAAATCATGCTGGAACCGTTTATGGTGGAGACAGGGCACACAGCATGACGGTTGCCTGCCATGCTCACTACTTTCAGGGTTGATTGCTTCCTGAGGACCTTCATTCTGGAGAAAGAGATCAGGTGTTTTTTTCCACCCTTTCTGGATGGATTTTAAGGCCAGGCAAGACCAGGTACAGGGGCGTGGGATGGGGTTGTTCTGTGAATTAAAGAGATTCTCAGTGGATGGGACTACATGATTTGAACAGAACCTACACCTGGCCAAGGCAGCAGGAGACTTGTGCTAACCCTGGCCAGGCTCATTGCTCAGTGGGCTGAATTTTGGAGATTCTTTAAGCAGTCCACAGTCACGACATGGAGCCTTCACCAAATGGGGCCAGCACTCACATGAAGAAGATGAGGCAGGTGCAGACAGCAAGCAAGGCCATGAGACCAGCCCCTGCCATGGCCCCTTGGACCACTCCTGTACTGGTTTCGGGTTTGTCTGTTAACAAGAAGACCTGGGGTGATGGAAAATCTTCCTCTCAAGTCGTCATCTTAGCATTATCCAACCTGCTTTAGTCCATTGTTGATGAGAGTGCCCACTCCCACTCTGGTCTAGGTCCTTTCTTCCCCATGGTGTTATGTGACTACAGCCTCCTGTCCCCAAACCTCCTACCAACCCAACTGATAGGAAACTATGAACACTAGCCCAAGTTTAGCCCTAATTTGTCCACTCCCAGTGTCTTGTACAATCCAGACAGAAGTCACCCACCCCCATACCCCCACACCTCCCTACACCTCCCCACACCCCTACACACCCCCAACATTACCCTTTGTGACCTCTTGACCTTGCAGCAGCAAGATAGTAGCACTCTGAACTCCATTGTCATTCCAAGCCTCACAGCTGAGCCTGAGGCCAGCACTGAACTCCATGCTGAGGCTCAAGTGGCTGTTGACCCAAGATCCTGTGGAGCTGGAGGTGACCGTGAAGGAGACGTTGCTGCTATTTCCCTCCAGCAGCCCCTCCCCCAGCCGCCAGCGCAGGGAGGGGGCAGGCCAGGCTCTGGAGGAGCAGTTGCAGTGCAGACCCTCAGCCTCCCAGGAGCAGGAGGGTGCCCGGAGCTGTAAAAGGCCTGGGGAGTGAAACACAAAAGGAGGTAGCAGAGGGGCCTCCCAGGTTGTGATCACAGTGCCCCACCCCCATCACCTTCCAGCTCACTCTTTACTCTGAGGCTCACAGAGGCCACATGAGCACCCAGATTGTTCTCAGCTCGGCAGGTATATTCTCCATGGTCTTCCAATTCCACCCTCTGCAGCTGTAGTTCCTCAGTGGAGAGCTGGAGGGGCTTCTGGGTCAGGTGCTTCCAGCTCAGCATGGCTGGGGGGTTGCTGTCGGCCTCACAGAGGAGGCGCAAGGACTCGCCCTCTTGGACATGCAGAGATGAGCCACTGTGCAGGACTTCGGGTTCTGAAGAGGCAGAGAGAAGGCGAGATCACAGAGGGCTTTCTGTATTTCTCTTGCTTTTACCACATCACCTGTCTTTTTCTCTTCTGCTGGCTGCTGGCCTCATACTATAGAGTGACAGACAGTATGTCTTAGATGTATGAGATCATCAGAACCACTTTGGGTCTCACTCTTCCCGCCTGGGCATCTGTCAACTTGGATTTCTTGCTTGTCCTGGAGAGTTTGCCCTTCTGTCTCTCAAGAGCATCTCACTAAGGCCTGCCTACCTGGGCTATGTCCCCAGGGCAGGTGTCTAAAGCAGGTGGCACAGGGCAGTGGTGGGTTTTATGGTGGCTGTGTCTTAAAAGCCCAGCGAGATTCTCAGGACCAGGAGGAAGGCTGAAGGAGGATGTGAAGAATAGTGGAGATGTCTGGGGACCATACTACAGTGTTCTGCCCACAGAGAGACAAAATCGCCCTATGCTAGCTGAAGGACCCTGAAAAGTTTCTTCATTTGGCAAACAACTGCCTCCTTAACAGAATGCTCTCTTCAGATGATTTTGGAAATTATTGCAAACCAATACATACAACTTATTGTTACTTTTTTTTTTTAATGAGAGAAGGTCTCCTATACCTCAAGCAACTTCAAACTTACTATAGAGATGAGGGTGACTTTGAATTTCTGAGCCTCCTGTTTCCAGCTCTCAAGTGGTGGGGTTACAGGAGTGCAGTTATCACGCTTCATTATGCAATGCTGGGGATTCCACCCAAGGCTTCCTGCATGCTAGGATGGCACTTTCCCAACAGAGCCACATCCGCAGCCCATAAATAATACTTAAACAACATAGAAGAGACTTGGTTTCTTTGGAGAATAATGTGAATGAAAACTACAATGATTTCATTTGTGCCATGGGAGAGGGTGGGTGTATTTGTTAAGGAGAGAAGGACATTGTTCCTAGGTATACACATAAGACAAAGTTCACGCTGTGCAATTTGGCAGCATATGTGTGAAATACAAATGACCCTTTGTTCTGGAATTTTCTTCCTTAGGAAATAATTTTGTAGACATTGAAAGGCATGCCCCTGTTACCTGGTGGAACAGGCAATACCCTGGTCAGCCCAAGGTTCCATGGGAACTAAGTCTGCACGCAGGTGCAGAGGACCCCTTTAAAAGATAGGCCCCTGCCCATTTACGCTCTCTGTTCCTGCTCTCTGTGCTCTCTGTTCCCCTGCTCTACTCTGTCCTCCACCTATGCTCTCACTCTGTCTCTCTATGGCGACTGTCCGTGGCGGTCAGCCATTTACCCTGTTCCTCTTCTTAGTCTCCCCATTCTGCTGGGCCTTATAATAAACTTATAGTCTTATGTCTCATGTCTCAGCATTTCTCTTTTCTTCTTTTTAAACAAAAGAATAACAGACATGGTCACAAATGTAGAGTTTTCATGGAAGTCACTTATTGAATAAAAGTCAAGGAATAGCAAGGTGTTTTTGTTTTGTTTTGTTTTTGCCAAGAGATAAAAGGGTAAATGTATTATTGTATCATGAGAAAACCATGGAGTTAGTAGTATGTATGAAGAAGGAAGTCTCCAAGAAAAGTAAGTTTGAGGGGAAAAATTAATCTAGTCATGTATGGTGGCAGTGTGGGTTTGACCACAAAGGAACCATAAGGATAAGTTAGAATTAAGTCTGTATGAAGAAGCAAGGGAGACTTTACCCTCAAGCACCTAGGGCAGGTTTTATTTAATGTCAGAGGGCATCTCCAGGTTGGGTTACACGTGATCAAGAAACAGGACTCAGCAACACAATGATCAGAGTTCAAGAAGATGCAGATTATATGTTTCAAACTGGGGCTGCTGGTGGTTAAGGACAGAAAATAGGAAGAAAGAGGTGTTAAGAGCAGAATGAGGAAGTTAGCTGCTTCCTGTAAACAAGCTGTTTTAGAAACTGCTGGATCTGTTGTCTGGTTTTGTAAACACTGAGTGTCTGGAGTCAGGATCAGCTGCTTTGCTTTGGCAATCCCCAAAGAGCAGGCTTCCTGAAACCTTAAATTCAGTTTAGGGCCTTAGCTTTTGGGGGAGGGGTTAGTTTTTTTTTTTTTGGAAACTCATTGACCAAGGGTCTAAGGTGTAGCTCAGTGGTATAGTTCCGTCCTACATAAGTAAGTAAGTAAGTAAGAAAGAAAGACATAAAAGTGATAAAGTTGCAAAGTAGTGTGTGAAGAAGGTATGTGTTTCTCCTCCCACCCCAGTGTGTGATTGTGTGTGTGTGATTGTGTGTGTGTGATTGTGTGTGTGTGATTGTGTGTGTGTGTGTGTGTGTGTGTGTGTGTGTGTGTGTGTGTGTGTTTATATATGCACACTAAGCTATCTGTGTGTGGTCAATCAAGACAGGAGAACATTAGACACCAAGAACTATTACTATTAATTTTTTGTATGAACAGAATTATATTGCACTAAAATCCATATATTGGAGCCCCAACCACCAATGTAGTGGAGATGTCTTGGGAGGTAATTAAGGTAGATGAGATCAGAGGATAGAGATACCAAAGGTGGGATTAATGGAGCTAGAAGAAGGCAGCAGCGTGCTGTGTAGTCTGTTTCTACCATCTGAAGCTGGGGGTGGAGAGGAGAGCATCTGTAGCACAGACAGGGTACCCTCACCAGGAATCAAATGGGCCAACACCTGGAACTGGGGCTCCTGTCCTTCAGAGTTAAGGGGCTTGTTCTGCTGTGTAAGTCTTCCTCTCTATCATACTACAGAGGCTGAGGCAGAATAAGATACTTCTCACACTAAATTTGATAAAATCACCCCACAGATAGAAAGGGATCTGGGAAACAGGCCAGACTCAGGTGCTTAAGGAAGGAGGGCAGCCCGGGGACGAAGACACAAAGACCCAGTCCTGGCACTGGAGACTGCCATCTATGACTTGAGAAAGCAGAATCATGGGCATCTAGAGGACAGTGCAGTGTGTGGGTGAGGGGTGAGTGGGGATGCCTTACCCCCTTCCCAATCCTGAATCCTGCCTGAGCTCCTGAACATTGGCTTATCTCTGAGGGCAGCAGTCCCAGCACCTACCCCAGGGAAGAGAGATTTCACCCTACCTGTGTCATCTCCCCAGGACGCCCTGATGGTCACCTTCTGTGGAGCATCTGGGCAGACAGACATAGTCATTCAATTTTCAGAGGGGGGTGGCTGCTGGTATTTCACCCCAGAGCTCCTTTCTTCTCCCACACTCCTGGCTTTCAGGACCCATCAGCCAGTTCTACCTCCTCCTTCCCACACCCCTAATGTCCCTTCCCCAGGGACCCAGGTTTCCTGGACTGGCACTCACAGGTGACACTGAGCTGTTCAGTCCTCTCCACAGTAACACCAACACCAGGGAAGGTCACCTGACAGGTGATGTTGGTGCCATGGTCCTGGGGCCTGGGTGTTAGGTTCAGCTCTGAGGAGAGGATGGTCCTGGGACCCAGGGAGGTAAGGGCAGATGACATCCAGGAGAAGATGGGGGTTGTCCCACACTCACAAGCCCAGGGCACAGAGCAGATCAGTTGGGTGGAAGTGCCAGACACCAGGGTAGGTAAGACTTGGAAGTTAGGAGTTTCACTCAGAGCTGGACAGAGAGAGATAGTGACACAAGACATGGTAGAGAATCATTATGTGTGTGACTCTACTTCAAGACAGCCCCTTCATTTGGTCTAAGGGTGCCCAAAGGCTTTGAAACAAGGACCCCCCCACACACATACCCTCATCACATACCTATCACATCCACAGAGAGCTTCTGGTTCACAAAACTGTACTTCATAGCTCCATGTCCTTCCACCCTGAAGAAATACACTCCAGTGTCTCTTCTCTTCAAATCTCTGATCTCCAGGGAGCAATTATGGGTATTTGGCCCCCCCATGAGATGGAATCGACCTTGAACTTCCTTCTGTACTGATCGATTTGGGTCGTTTGTAGCCACCAGATAGTCGAGGCTTGTAGTGGCCCGATCCTGGTACCAATAGCCAAAGACAGGACTACTGGAAGTGGGGTAATGGACTTGGCAGGACACAAAGATACACAGGCCCTCCTGTACCGTCACTGAATTGGTCACTGAGAGCTCATAGTCCCCATCCTTAGCCAGAGACCCTGCAAAGAAATGAGATAGTTATCTTGGTCCTGTTCCACCAAACCTGTCAGTATCCCTACTCACCTGCCCACAGCAGGGACAGCAGCAGAGGCCAAAGCATGACACAGTGGAAGGTTCTAGGCTCCTCTAGGTGGCCAGAGAACAGAGGCTCGATCAGTTTGAAGGGGGTCTGTGAGGTGGGAGTGGCAAGCTTCGATGCCACAGGCTTCGATGTGGCAAGAGTGGGACGTCCTCCTGAAAGCCCAGGAATGAGGACAGAGAGCTACTGACCACAGAGAAGGAACTCTCCACCCACAGGTTATCAGAACTGTCAAGGTCCTCAGAGAACAAGCACTTCCACTTTTCATGCGGGGTATCATGGGAACCACGGTCTGCGAGGAGGAAGCACCCTGAACCCTGTCAGAGACGTTTGTTTCTCATTAGTCTTTATTAAGAGTCTGATGGTCAGAGACATGGCTCTGCAGGCAAAGGCACTGATGAACTGAGTGTGATCCCTGGGACCCACACTGTGGACAGAATGACCAAACTCAAGGCAGTTGTCCTTTGATCCCCCACTTGCACACATGGTGGCACACTTGTCCCATAGTGGGTATGCACATACACACATAAAATAATAGTTTTCTTAATGTATAAAGAAGAGGAAATTGGGACACTCACTGCCTAAATAACATTCCTGTTACTGTTATAAAATAATCCTGACAAAACAACTTAAAGAAAGAAAGGTTTATTTTGGCTCAGAGTTTGAAGTTACAGCCCATGGTGGTAGGGAAGTTATGATGGCTACAGGTGTGTAGGAAGCAGAGTGAGAGGTGAAAGTATGTTCTCAGCCCACTAGATAGTCTAGAATCCCAGCCTCTGGGATGTTGCCACCCAAAGTGGGTGGGGTTTTTCACTCATTTAACCTAACCGTGATAATCACTCACTGGCATGCTTAGAGACCCACCTCCCAGATGATTCTAAATCCCATCAAGTTTCCAATTGAGGTTAGCCATCTCAGACATAGATACACATAGGGAGTGCATCCACATGAGGACATGGGAGGAGACTCTATCTGCAGGCTCAAGAGAGAGGCCTCAGGAGGAATCTTTCTTGTAAAAAATGCTAATCTAGAACTTCCAGCTTCAATACTGAGAAAAATAAACACGTTGAAGCTGCTCGGTGTGTGGGTATCTGTGTATTGGTCAGGGTTCTCTGGAGGAACTGAACTGGTAGAATATGGGTCTATGTGAGTAGTCCAACACTGGTTGTCTCACTGGTAGTGGCTGTTTCACAAGGCTGGATATCTCAGCAGCTCTGGTCTGGTGCTGAAGGACTGGAGAATTTCTGGAGAACTGCTGGTCCTTAGTCCATACTGAAAGCTTGAAGAAACTAGTTCTAGTATCAGTGAAGGAATGAAACAGCAGCATGATGCTGTTGGGAGGCCTTCTGTTCCACACAGGAGATGGATGAGCCCATTGCCTCACACTGTGGGGTCTCAGTGAATTGATGGGTTCTGAAGACTCTTCCCCTGGTAAGGAGAGTGTACAGATGGCGGGGTATAGATGGTCCTCTTCTGTTTTGTTCTTCAGCCCCAAGTCCTAAACCAACTGACCTTATCAACACACACTGGAGTCCTCTTTGGCTACCTCTTGCATTACATCTAAGGTTTATCATGGTGCTTGGGAAAGGAGGAGGTGAGTCAGTGCCGTCTTCTCTGTACCAGGCTGTCAGTCACTATGTAATGTTATGACCAGTAGGTGGAGAAGTATACCCACTTCTATAACACAGAGATCAATGGTCCCTTCATAAGCAGGGATAGAGTGAGGGCATCAGGTGCTTTTGAAATAACAGCAGATCATTCCATTTGTCTCCTGAGCAGTTACCATGAATGCTGGCATTATGATCCCATCATGGTTAGAGTGGTACCAGAGAATTTGAGACTGATTATTTTAATATTCTTTTTCAGGAGGACTTTACAGGCTCCTATTGTTGTCTACTATACCCAGACACTTGCTTTTAAATAAAAATTATTTTTATTGAAGTGTATCTAGTGGGTGTGCATCAGTTTATGTGTACAACATATATACCTGGTGTTAGATTTTTGCTGCAGCTATTGGTAGGGAGAAAGGAAACTACAAATGAACAACCCACCTGGAGTTTATTGACAAGAGAAGGGGGGGGATGGGGCTGTATTGTCAGCCAACCCAAGAAGAGGTGGGTGGGAGGGAGGGGGAGACCTCCTCCTTTTAAAGGGAAGACCACACATGTGCACTGAGGTTTTACACATGTGCAGAGTCCCCACACAGGCCGTAATTCGTGGCAGGTGACATGGTGATGACATAGCACATTTCCTATGCATGCCCCGCCCATCGTTAGTCACTTGATGTGGGTGTTAGGAACTGCACAAGAGCAGCAAGTGCTCTTAACACTGAACCATTTCTCCAGACCCCAGACACCTGCTTCTGAGCTCATTTCTGAGGAGAACAAAGTAGTAACATGGTCATGGGTATTCCTGGAGGAGGGGTTTGGAAACACATGGGAAGGAAGGGATACCATAGAGTGGACATGGAGACATTGGATGTCTCCATGGACCGAGGATAGGTTCAGTGAGAGTCCATGCCTCAAAAAGATAAGCTGGAGAGTGTTAGAGAAAGGCACTGAATATTGACTTCTGACCTCTATGTGAGTATACATGGGCAATAGCACACACACACACACACACACACACACACACACACAGAGAGAGAGAGAGAGAGAGAGAGAGAGAGAGAGAGAGAGAGGAGAGAGAGACATACACAGAGAGACTGAGACACAGAGAGAAACAGAACAGAGTCACAGAGACAGAAGAGGCAATGTCTCTGTTGATATGCTGTAGTAAATGGAGGAGCACAGTCGAGTTCTACTGTAACGTCAGACACTTTCAGCAGAGTGTGAAATTCACACATGGCAGTGTAACCTGTTGCCTACTGGGATGAGAAGGCTGTAGAAATCATCCTTGGGGACCCATAGAGAACACAGGTACTTCAGATGAGAGGGGTGCTCCGGAATTTTCCTCAGTGTATGCAGATATCTGAATACTGGGGAGAGGGATCTTGCTGAGGCCTCACTCTACAAAAAGTGAGGGAAGCATAACACAGGTCTTGTTCTGTTCATAATGTGAGAGTCTTCTGTGAGAAGCTTGGATTCTCAGGGTGGCTGTGCATCTTGGAGTCCTGCTGAGTCTGTGTGGAGAGGAGAGAAGATAGGGCCATAAGGAGGGATCTCAAGGAGACAAAAAGGATCTGTGCAGAGCATCATTATATTAAGACACTTGCTCACTCTCCTTCCATGAAGGGCTCTGAAGGCATCACTTAATCATGCATCCAACACAGTATTTATTGCTGCTCGTCCAATCAACAAACATACCCAACACCTAGCAGGAAAACCCTATCGTTTTGCCCATTTTACAGACAGGCAAAGTAAGTCCTGGATAGGTGGGGTCTTTACTATGTTAACCATATAGCCAAGACACCATGTGTGCTGGTGCACTGGATCCACAGAGGGGTAGTGATGTAGAGACCAGCCTCATGGCTAGGGTATTAGAGAGATGAAGACAGATCACTAGATCCACCCATGAGTGTCAACTGTGCTGCTCTGTGCATTAGCCAGAGGGAGGCAGAACTGCAGTTTTCCCAGAGCTCATCTTCTCCTTGTGATAGAAATAGCATGGGAGTGCCATGTACAAGGCATGCAAGGCATGAAATGCCCTCACAGACACATGCATGGAGCTTCCTGCAGATGCAACAGTGTTGTTGGACACAGCCAATGATTACAGAGTGTGACCGCTTTCTGCACTGGCACATTTCTGAGCTCCAGTTAACTGCAATGTTTCTCAAAAGCAACCTTGGCACCCATGGTGCCCTCCTCCATGCCTCCAATCATTTCTTCAGCTCTTAGCAATCCCAAGAGATTTCTTCCCCTTGAGACTTCCATACCTGCTGGTGCTAGGGCCAGTTTGATCCACTCCCTTGCATCTTAGTGTCATTCTCACCCCTAGCCTCTGGCACCTGTAAGCATCTGAAACATCCATTCCCCTCCTCCACACCTCATTACCTGTGACCCAAGGACTTGGCTCTGCACCCTCCTCATACATGGCTCTGTTCAGTGGCTTCTCTTCCCAGCCATCTTGCTTCTTCTGCCTCATCTGCCTGACTCTGAATGATGGAGGGTTTAAGGCATTTCCTGTTGGCTTTTGTTTTGTCTACTTGAGGATCTGAAACTGGGGAGTACACAAACTCTGTCCCATGTGGATCCATCTCTTAACTCCAGATTTGGATATCTATTCATCATCTCCACTTGGATGTTTCAGAAGCTCCTCATCCTTGGAGGAACCATAGTGATGGTGACCCACTTGCAAGGCTGGCCATGTCAGCCATTAGCAAACTAAGTTCTTTAAGTTCTTCAGAGAGACAACAGTAGTATCATCCGTGACTTTTATAATCGTGCTGCAATCTATTTACATCTATGGAGTCTTTGATGTCTACAACATCCTGAAGTGGAGACAGTGAGATGTCTTGGTCAATGCATTCAGGCAGGCTGCTCCTTGTTGGTGTTTTCATCAATATTTATTCAACTCCCACACATATCCATCAGTGGGACCCTTGACTATGTTGGCTTTAGAGACAAGATCTCATTACATAGACCCACCCAGATGGCCTAGAAGCTACAGGCCTCTTGCCTGACCTCAGGAGTATTAACTGCACAGTATATTAGAAGCAGCATGGAAACCTCTGGAGCACTTTACAGAGGAAGAAGTGGCAGAGTGAAAGGGTGCAGAGGTGCTGGGTCCTACCGGGTTACAGGCATAAGTGCCATCAGTGTGATGGAGACCCGGTCTGATTGATGATCTTGGTTGTCATCTGGAAATAGAGAACCTCAGTTGAGGATTGCCTCCATCAGATTGGCCAGTGGGTATTTGTGTGGGAGTTACAAGGTGAAATAAACTTTTTCCTCCTCAAGTTGCTTTTGGTCAGAGTGTTTTTTAACACAGCAACAGATAATGTAACAACATTTAACAAGAGAGGCATGCTCAGGGATTTACGGAACCTGTCTATAATATTTTGATCCAGGCTTTCTTAGAGAGGTAGAGAGAGATATTTCCTCAGGAAAGTGAAGGGCCAGTCTATGCAGGCCCCTTTCCAATGCAAACATCCTATGGAATCACTAAAGCAGCCATGTCCTTCAGGGAGGTGTGACCCTTTAGGTCTTCTGTACTTGTACCTCACAGTCCTGGGTCCAGGTAGCAAGTGGGCAGAGCTTCAGTTGAAGAGACCAGCTCCCCATTTAAATAAGTTTTAACTTCTGTTCCTAGTTTAAACATGTCTTAAAACAGGTTTCTGCTTCTGACAGACACATCTGAGTATCAGTTGCTGACTACAGGCTGTTCCTAAGTAGACTGTGAGCCCTGGACTTGCTGTGGATGTGAACAGGATGTGATGTGACACCCCCTGTCTCTGCAACAGAGTCTACTAACCAGAAGCTCCTGATGGATTCCCCATTGCCTAAATTCCTTTTTTTTTGCTTTTGACTATCATTTCAGCCTTCTTGGGTCCCTAACTTCATCCCAAAGTCAGCAGGAAGGAGCATGGGAAAGAATACATCACCCATTTTCCCTGGTTGAAATGCTAAGTCAGAAGGAACTCCCTTACATGGTGGACGCCAATATCTCTCACTCCCTGATGGAGACCCCGGAGAGACAGCAATTCCATGATTGGAATCTCCAAAAAAGAAAATGGGGAAATGAAGTGACCAGCTCCCCATTTCGGCAGCCATAACAGCCAAACACGTACTTGCCTGACCTTGTCTTGGTCACTAGGAGGTCAGATGCCTGCCCCTTTCGGCAGCCATGACAGTAACATGGGCTTGCCATGACCTTACCTTGGTCACTAGGAGGTCAGATGCCTGCCTCGTGGCAAGGAACCAATCAGAAGTTAGCTGGTGGCGCTATGCTTTACGGCTCTGGGTGTGCTTTATGGACAAGTGCACAGCAATGATGTGCAGAGCATAGCAACTGCCCTGGGAGGGCCTATGTGCCATAACAACCAGTTGACCAATCAACACAGGGCAAACCCTCCAAGCCTGGAGGCACACCAATCCTGAGCCTGTGTGTACTCTGAGACACTCCCCTTATGCTGCCCTATAAGATCTCTATGCAGTGGCTTCGCAGCGTCTTTCCTAGCCATCCACCAAGGTGGGTGGATGAAAGGCCCGAGCTAACATGGGGTTAACTCGTTAAACAACTATAACAAAGCCTCGTGCAATTTGCATCAAGCTTTCACCTCCGCATGGTGATTGGGGTGGCTGAGGTCCTGGGCTGAGATCCTGGGGGCCTGAGCCTCTGGGGGGTCTTTCACAGTCATTCAGAGTGTCTGTTCTAACAGCAGATCCTGTCCATCCTGTCTCAATCATGTCCTCCCCATAAACTCCACACTCAAGGCTCTAGTACATTGTCTCCACATATATGAAAACTGATGACAAACCTTGGTTTCATCCTATGTGCCTATATATGACTGAGAATGCACATTTGTTTGTTTGTTTGTTTGTTTGTTTCTTTCTTTCTTTCTTTCTCTTTCTTTCTTTATTTCTTTCTCTCTTGGCTTTTCAAGACAGGTTTCCTCTGGAGCTTTTGGAGCCTGTCCTAGAACTCACTCTGTAGACCAGGCCTGCCTCAATCACACATAGATCCACTCCCATCTGCTTCCTGAGTACTGGGAGTAAAAGCATAGTATGCACATTTCTTCTGGGAACCTTGTCACACTGTTTTCTCGAGGGTCACTGTTTCATGATTGGCAAAACTTGCTGTGCCTGAAGAGTCAAGGGAACAGGGACCCAGCTTGTATCAGTCCCAGGCTCCCAGGCTACAAAGGCTATCTATTCTGGATGAATGTCCTCGGGGGCTGCGATCGGAACCATCTGAACAGCCACGAGTCCACCCCTGAATGGGGGTGCATGGACCTGGAAATTCCTAGCTATCCAACGGTGATAAAGACCAGACATAGGCATCTTGTCATTTCAGGAGGGCTCTCAGTCCATATTGAAAACTGGAGTCTCCAGTTTATTCTAGCATTCTCCCAAATCGCTTTCCAACAGTCTGGGTGACTGCAGAGAGCATCTGCTATCAGGTAATTCTTTTAACCCTATCAACACACCTAAACAATCCCTAGGCATACAAAACAAAGCTCTCAGCACAGATGTGGCACATTCAGGGTCTAGGCCTGTTATAATGCAAACTAGGAGATATTCTCTACTGAGGCCATGCCATCCAGCAGGCAATTTAGCCAGCATCTGCAAGACAATGGAGATACAGATTCCTGGGAAATGGAGCAGAGATTTGGACCCCGAGAAACTTTATAATTGATAATTTTGGTCCCCTACAATTCCCCTCTCTAAAATTAATAAAAAGAAATCCATGCTTCTACAACAGGACAGATGACTTGCCTGGCTTAGGTGGTCCTCTTTAACCTACTAGAGGTGCCCATCATGGAATCACACATTCCATCATTTGTGTTCTGTTGTAGGATCCCTGGAGGCAAGAAATACCTGTCCCATCTCTGGCTCAAACCAGTCTCTGTAACAAAGAAAGTAAAGGGGTGTGGGGTGTGATCCAACTCCATATGCTCCTAACCTGGAAGCTCACCAGGAAGCAACATTTGTGCTCTCATAGCACATACAGCAAGGTTACAGACATTAACAATTTCAGTATGAACATACATTAGGGTGAGTTACAATGCAATCAAAGGACAATAAAATATTCTCACGATCTGTTGGATGCAAACAATTCCATAATCCTAAACTTTTTTCTTTTTTCCTTTGTCTAGAGTTCAATGCACTGTGAATCTTTCTTTTTCTTGTCTACAGTCTAATGCTCTGTTGGCTGTAAAATTCCGAAATCGGGTTTGCAATATCACAGTCCTTGAATGTTAACTGCAAAACATTTTGTCCATGTCTTATCATGGACTATGCTAGTGCCCAGTTGTTCTAAATGAGTCCTTTTTCCCCCCAATGGGAAAAAGTGGCAAAACAGTTCTGTGTCTCTAGTTATGGCAAGAGCCAACCTGCTAGTCCTCCAGTTCTTTGTCAGCACCGGGGTGGGAACTCACGGGTCTGGGGAGCTGGATGTAGCCGGCCTGTTGAGAAACTGAAACTCTGGAACAGCTGTAGACCACACGGCATCACGGATCAGGAATGCCAGTTCAGGGGGTATCACTCGAGGTGGTTCGGACAGTCTCCCGAGGTCTCAAGTCGAATTTTTCTGTGCTCCACACATCTCACTAACTGTGCCTCATTCTCCTCCTTAGAGAAAACACAGACATGCCCTCGACCCCAGATTATTACTGGGTCTGTCCCCGCCATTTTCTGGTGCTTGGATCTCTCCATTTGACCTGAGCAAAATGGTTATGCCAGAAGCTGTCTGTGGCAGATTGCTCACTGGCATCCATATTTAAAAATTTTAAAATGAAGAGTGTATGATTTAATGCATCATGTGGAGACTAGGGATATTTCTCCCCCTTCTTAATTCTTAGAAGCTGTGTTTTTAAGGCACTATAAGCATGCTCCATAATTCCTTGTCCTGGAGGGTTATAAGGAATATCTATTTTTTTTTTATCATTTTTCCATTGAATACAAAATAACAAATGCCTTACTATAATATCTAGATCTTTTGTCTGTCTGTTTTTGTTGCTTTTGGAACTCCTATTTAAGCAAAACATTGTCAGGAGCCATTTCTGGTTAGATATAAAAAGTATCCTTTACAAGAGGCCTGGTGACCTCCATGCTAAACCTCCAATTAGTCAAGCACCCCACCCCTTAGGTTAGTGTTCGAGATAACCAGGACACCTGCCCTGGCCTGAGAGCAATTAACACCCATTCCTCTCCCACTTCCTCTTTCTCTGCTTCCTCCTTTCTCTCTTTAAAAACCCCTTGTTATAATCAATAAAGAGACCTTGACAAGGACACTGCTTGGTCTGGCTTCTCTTTCTCACCCATTATTTTCAGGCTTAGACCACCTTGGACCCACGAATTACCGGAGCCCCACTGGCCGGGGAAAAACATCTTAAACAATGACTTATCACATGTTTTGAAATCTGAATATCAACTGCCATGTGCATATATTTTAACTTGTCAAACTTTGGGTAAGAATAACGTCCATTTGCCATAAATGATTAAGAAGTAGGCCTAAATTAGCCACAGGCAAATATTGTGGGTATACCCCATATTGTTTGACAATTTGGAGAGCAGTCTCTCTAGTTAAGCCGAGTTGTTTTCTTAATCTTTTGTTATTTTGATGATGAAAGTTATGAGACTGCACAGTTTTCTCTATCTAAGACAAATCAACCAATTTTGTTAATCAATCCCTTGACTTGTTCACTTTAGCCAGTAGGCAGGGAAAGGCCTTAATGGGATTCCAATGTGACCCATGAAACATGGCAATTTTCTTACGTGAATTTTGCATTTTGAATTTGCTCAAACAATATTTTTGTCTGATCATTATTAGTTCCTATGTACTGAACTGTCTCTATTACTTAAAGAGCTTTAAAAACATAATGATTATCAGCATACAAATTAAATGAATCATTTATTAGAAGCTGAAAAACCATTGCAATAGCTCATAATTTGATTAAATGAGCCAAAGCCGGAGTCATCTGTTCCACGTATTTTTTTCATCAGTAACATAAGCTGCTCTTTTATTAGAAGAGCCATCAGTAAAAACTAACACAGCATTTTTATAGGACTGTTCCTTACTATTAATATGAAAGAATGCATTAGCATAAACTGTAACAGCCTATAAGCTGCAAACTGATTATCAATTTTCCCTGAAAGTTTAGCAAAAACAATTGTCCGATGAATCCCTATTTTGAATCAATCAATCAACATGTTGCTTCACAGTAAGTAACATGCATCATATTTGGTTCTCTGCCAAAACGTCATCTAGACTCTATACTGCATTTTTATACCATACAGGCTACTCCTTCAACGAAAGGATTTAACATTTTTGCTGGAAAGACATCATAAGCTTTCTATGGTTTTGCACTGCTAACATAACACCTGTAGATGTTTGATTACATTCTCCAACAGTAGAAGAACTCATCTATCCTTTTTTGTTAACTCTCTGGGTGGATTGGAATCATCATCTCCTTTTAGATTTCATTTAAAGGTTTTAAATCATTACTAGATGCATCCCAAAAGGGACATAACCATTGAATATTTTTCAACAACGTCTAAAAAAATCACTCAAATATTGTAAACTATCCTTTCTAATTTTTATCTTTTAAGCCTTAATTTCTTTTTTATTTTTATTTATTTATTTATCTTGTATACAGAGCATGCCAGAAGACGGCACCAGATCTCATTACAGATGGTTGTGAGCCACCATGTGGTTGCTGGGAATTGAACTCAGAACCTCTGGAAGAATAGTCAGTGTTCTTAATCCCTGAGCCATCTCTCCAGCCCCAAGCCTTAATTTCTTTAGAATACAACATATGTCCCAAACAATTTTTGAAAATTACTTAAAGTTTCTGAGCAGTCTTTTCTACTCCCACCTGTGAATCTCTCATTAGCTGACAAGGCCTCATTTGCATCTTAGCTGACACCAATCCAGGTGGATGGTCTAACAAGGGCAGCTGTTTTGAGGCTTTTTTTCAAAATCCTCTTTCTAAATCATGCATTAACTTCTATTTTTTAGATTTCCTTTTTTAACCAATAAAAATTTAGGAGGATTTTTGTATCCTTTCCTTAGTTAAACCCTATAGAATCATCTGCATAGATTTCTTTTGCTCTAAAGTCAACTCTGTAGGCTTTTGCCTTTTTTTTACCGACTGGCTCTGAGGGCTCAAATTGCCAATCTTTTCTTGTTAAGACCTTGACTGATTGATTGGATGCTCTTTTTAACTATGTTTAAAGCAATTTTGGTAGCTTTTTAACTCTAAGCAAAGCAATTTAAGCATCCCTTTAGTCATATCCTTGAAGAGAGCAGCTCCCCATTTCGGCAGCCATAACAGCCTAACACGTGCTTGCCTGACCTTGCCTTGGTCACCAGGAGGTCAGATGCCTGCCTCGTGGCAAGGAACCAATCAGAAGTTAGCTGGTGGTGCTATGCTCTGGGTGTGCTTTACGGACAAGTGCACAGCAATGGCGTGTAGAGCATAGCAACTGCCCTGGGAAGGCCTATGGCCCATAACAGCCAGTTGGTCAATCAACACAGGGCAAGTCCTCCAAGCCTGAAGGCACACCAACCCTGAGCCTGTGTGTACCTCTAGACACTCCTCTTATGCTGCCCTATAAGATCTCAGTCCCGTGGCTTCTCAGAGTCTTTCCCCAGCCATCTGCCATGGTGGGTGGATGAAAGGCCCGAGCTAACATGAGGTTAACTCATTAAACAACTGCAATAAAGCCTCATGCTGTTTGCATCAAGTTTTCACCTCCACCTGGTGATTGGGGTTGCTGCGTCCTAGGCAGAGATCCTGGGGGCCTGAGCCACCGGGATCTTTCATTGTGAGGGCTCCCCAACATTATCCTGATTCTGCTCCAGGTGACAGTTCTTCTCTTCCATCTTTTGCTTAATGCTGCAGGGGCCCAACCCATCAGAACTCATCTTCCCAAGCCACTGGATATTGGTTAAGCTGTTGTTCAGCATGCAGCCTACTGCTTCAGTGCCAGCACAGCTTTCCTGCCTTTGCCTCGGAAGGGCTCCCGTGGCTTGGGAACAGGCACACCCTTAGTTACTGGCTTCGGTTCCAATGTCTCGGTGATCACTTCTGTCCTTTTGGAATCATTGCTGGTTTAGGCATGAGGCTGGGGACCAGGAGGGTGAGATGAGGATGAACTTGTTGGTTCCACTGCTGCCTCTCTCTTTCCCTTTGGCGGTTAGTGCTGTGATGATGCTCTGGATTTTGGCATTGTTGGGAATGGCCGACCCTTGTGTGTTGGGTATGGTGAGGTGTTTGATAATCTTGACTCCATCTGGAAACTTGCAAGAACTGGACTGTGCCACCTCCTGGGATGCCTGTGCTTGAGTAGACTCTTGTTGGGCAGAGGGTCTCTTTGCTTCTTCCTCTGATGTCTCACCTGGGGTATTTTGAATAGGAAGGGGCAGCCTCCATTGAGAATCAGTGGCTCACGGGGCTGGTTCTCATCATGAAGCTGTGCTCTCACTCTCCATTGAGAATCACAAGCATTGACCCTCACAGGCCAGGGTGCTCCACGTAGCGCCAAGCCAGGCCCAGGTGTTGGGTCATTTTTTGCATCTATGTTCATAAAGGAAATTAGTCTGTAATTATCTTTCTTTTTTTTGCAGATTTTTTTATTTGAATTAGAAACAAGATTGTTTTACATGTCAATCCCAGTTCCCTCTCCCTCCTGTCCTCTCCTACCACTGCCCCCAACTAAAACCCAACCTAACACATATCCTTTCTGCTCCCCCTGGAGGGTGAGGCCTTCCATAGGGTGTCATCAGAGTCTATCATATCCTTTGGGATAGGGCCTAGGCCCACCTCTGTGTGTCTTGGCTCAGGGAGTATCCCTCTATATGGAATGGGCTCCCAAAGTCCTGATATTATCTTTCTGTGTTGAGTCTTTATGTGGTTTGGGTAACTTTGACCTCATAAAATGAACTGGACAATGTTCCTTTTGTTTCTATTTTCTGCAATAATTTGAGGAGTATTGGAGTTAACTCTTCTTTGAAAGTTTGGTAGAATTCTGTGCTAAAATTCTGGCCCTGGTCTTCTTTTGTCTGGGGGACTTTTAATAACTGCTTCTATTTCACTAGGGATCATAGGTCTATTTAAATTGTTTATCTGATCTTGATTAGATTTTAGTAAGTGGTACCTATCGAGAAAAGTAACCATTTCATTCAGATCTTCCAATTTGGTAAAATTAATTTTTTTTATTAGTTCAAATTAGGGACAAGCTTGTTTCTCATGTCAATCCCTTCTCCCTCTCCCTCCCCTCCCCCCACCCCCGACCTACCCCGACCCCATCCACCCTCCACTCCCCAGGCAGGGTAGGGCCCTCGATGGGGGCTCCCCAAAGTCCACCACATCATCCTGGGCTGGGTCTAGGCTTCCCCCATGTGTCCAGGGCCAGAGTGTATCCCTTCACGTGGGATGGGCTCTCAAAGTGCCTGTTTACACCAGAGAAAAATACTAATCCACTACCAGGGGCTCCCTAGAGTGCAGAGGCCTCCTCATTGACATCCATGTTCAGGGGTTTGGATCAGTCCTGTGCTGGCCTCCCAGACAGCAGTCTGGGGTCGATGTGCTCCCCCTTGTTCAGGCCAGCTGTTTCTGTGGGTTTCACCAGCCTGGTACCGACCCCTTTGATCTTCATTCCTCCCTCTCTGCAACTAAGTTCCAGAGTTCAGTTCAATGTATATCTGTGTGGATGTCTGCCCTTGCTTTAGAGTACAGGTTTAAAGTATGTTTTTAAGATTCTCTGGATTTCTTCATTGTCTGTTATGTATGAGGGACCTAAAATTCAAATTAATAAAAGTTTAAAATTTTAACTCCTTAAATCAGGAGTGCCATGACTGGCACATGATTCCCTGCTCTCAGAGAAGGAGAGGTAACTGTCCACCACTCCTGTTAACATTCCTTTGCTAATTGCTGGTCATAAAGATCCTCCAGCCTGGGGGATAACTGACAGACCCTGTGACTCTGTAACCCTGCAAGTCCATGTTTGTCTTATATCAGTCAAATGTATCTCCCTTAAAATGTATAGATAGTGACTAATTCAGTACTTTGTATGACCTTAAGTAACCATGGAACCTGTGTTATTTGTGGCCTTCAACCTTACAGTCTGCCCCTTTAAAAGCTTCTGTTTTTGGCTGGGTGACATCTCATTTGCCTGCCATGTAGTCAGATCCTAGCTGGCCAGCTTGAAATAAAAAGAAACCTTTTGCTTTTGCATTAGAGTGTCAACTCCTTGGGTTAGTCTCTGGGCTCTGAGAACCTGGCACAACATTTTGGTTCCCTGACTGGGAATCCCAAGATCCTACCAGGACTCACAACTCTGAAGGTTTCAATCCCAACTAGCTGGGTGAGTAAATGTTTTATGTTTGTCTGTTAAGTGAATTTTCTTCTAATCTAGGTACAAATATCAAAACAGGTAATATGGGTAACAGGCCAAGAGCTGGGCAGACATGCCTACAAGGCCAGGCCTGGGAAACCAAGGATATGTCCTCGACTTCCTGTCTAGGGCAGGTATTCAACGGAGAGTTGGATCAAACCTGCAATCTGGGTAAAATAGGGGGTCCAATTGAGGATTTCCATTGGTAAAATAGGGGATCCAATTGAGGACTGCCATTGGTAAAATAGGGGATTCAATTGAGGACTGCCATTGATAAAATAGGGGGTTCGATTGAGAACTTCCATTGGTAAAATAGTGGGTCTGATTGAGGACTTCCATTGGTAAATCTAGGAATCTAGGTGTGGGGCCCTTTCCTCTTTGTCTCAGTGCTGTGTTTGTTGTTTGTCTGTTTGTCTTGTCTTGACAGACGATGACTTGGGACAGAATCTAACAGGACAGACCCCTTCCTTCCCTTTGAAAAACAGACATTCCTGCCGAAGTGGCTTCAGGCCGGAAGTTACAGCCTGGCAGAGGACAATACCTTCTGGCTCCTTGCCTGAGACCAGGTTGCACTGATGGCCTCCAGGTGGCTGAGGAGTGGTCACCAAAGCTCCTTGGGTGGGGCAAAAGCCTATGAATGGTAGGCACTCAGAGCGGGCTGGTCGGGGGACTTGACTTAATGGTGTCGGGCAGGGTGAGTCCTGCTCCACAGGCAGACAGTGGTCTGCAGGCACACAGAGGCATCTGTCAATGGCGGGTGCCTCCAAGTTTAAGTGCACCCAGCTGGCCATCTGTTCCTGGGAAGCTGAGGCCCCAGAAGGTCTCGGCAGGCAGGGCCCAGGTGGGCACAGCCGGTCTGAGACTGCTGGAGGGAGGGACGCCATCAGTGTTGCTGAGCCATCCAGGGAATGTTGCCCAGTGTTGCCCCTGCACTGTTGCCCAGTGGAGTGTAGAGAGCAAGACTGCAGCAGGGGTGGCACTTGCCTACTAGTGAGGCCTGAAGGGTGTGTGTGAACCTTTAGAAACCTTGCTGCTCTTAGAAAAGCCATTGTCCCCAAAGTTGACACTCACTGGCTCACTTGCCCATCACAGGTCCCTCCAGTGCTAGCAGATGGGATTCCTGAACCCTGACTTTGAAAGTTGCCCACTCCTAGCCAAACAGGCTTGGCTTTATGGTGTAAAGTTACATACAGCCTATGGGTGCTAGGATCCTGTTATGACACTATAGACAGACTTCCCTCCACCAGGGCTGCTCTGGTCATTCAGATTCAAGGGTGATTACAAATTATTATTGGTTAGGGTAATAAAAAATTGTTTTTCAAAACACCGGAGCCAAGGACACTTTGTGCCCACCAGTGCTGCCTCCCTTTCTTCCTAAGCCAAATTATGCTAAATTATGCCATTTTGTATACTTTGGGAAGCTTTGACATTAAAATAAAAGTCAAAGATACATTATGTTTAAAAAATGATGCTTTTGCTTTCACAGGAAAAATATATATGGGTTTTTGTCATCATTTTAAAAATTGGTACATATTATTATTAATTAAGAAAAAGGGGGGACTTTGGTAAAGGTCTTTATGTCAACGAAAAAAAAAAAAGGAGGGATGGTATGTAGATGTGATGGCTATATACAGATTGGTCTGATCAGTCTGATGCAAAGAAGACCAAATGTGGTAAAATAGTGGGTGTAGGAGAGGTCAAACAGGGGTGCAAATTCAGATGTCCACAGAATACACCAAAGCAGCACAGAAGAGCATTGAAAAGAGTTTGCGGTGTTGAGAGTATGACTCTGATTCTCTGGACAGTAAAAGGTAGAACAGGAGAGTTGTAAGGAGGTAAGAAATTTATACAGTTATTAAAAAAACATAAAAGGAGAGCTGGTCAACCCCACATAAATAGTAAAAGGAACAAACATTTGAGAGAGCAGAGGGTGCAGAGCGGCTCAGGGAAAGGTACTCTCAGGATTTAGAGGAAAATAAGAAGATAAGGCATTCACTTCAGCCATGTTCCCCTGAATGAGAGTCACTCATAAGAGGGGAAAAGAAAGAGACAAAGAGAAAAGGAAAGATTTGTCTAAGATGGGGATGTCTGAGGGAATCAGAAAAAGAGCTTAACAGAATGTAAAAAATTAGAGAGACTCAAAGAAAAGTCGTAAAAAGTGTCAGAGAAAGATATAAACTGTTTGCTGTGGGCTCTCATATCTGCAAATACTAAGTTTAAAAAAATGGCAATATGGATTAAAATTTTGACCATACCAGGTTAATTCTGTGTAAAAGTTTTGTTTTGTCTCAAAAGAAAATTATGTATGCTTGTTAAAAAGTTCTATCTGTGTTTTGTGGTATGAATGTAAATTTTATTACAAGCATAAAGCTAAAACAAAAATGGTTTAAATATTTTTGCTAACAGCAGCCAGTCATTTATGGACATAGCTCAGATTTTATCTCTGAGCTCTGGTCATTAAATTTGGGTTATCAGGAATTCAGATGTCTTTTTAGTAAAGATGGTATTAAAACTGTTTTATAGTTAAATCTGTCAAAAATTAAGACTAGTTAAAACTAGTAACACTGGGAATTGACAATATAAATTTAATAGTTACCCGGGTGATAATGGTTTTAAACACATCAAGGGTGCTTTAGTTTTGATATTATTACAAAAAGACATTAAAAGATTTTTAATTGTTTAAATTTATAAGGTTATAAGATATTTATGCTTATGTTAATGTTTGTGCTTAAGTCAAAAAGCTAAAATTGAAGATCATAGCCATAAGCTCCATATGCTAACAAAAAATTGAGCTGTTTATTTCTTATGGTACATAAGACAATGACCTAAGTTTAACAAAGGGCTTAAAATAACTTCTAAGCCCATGGGTCTCAATTCTTTGGAGGTTTAAAAATAAAACCCTTTTATAAGGGTAGCCTAGGACCACCTGTATGTCAGATGTTTACATTGATAACAACAGAAAAGTTTTGTAATAGGGATTAAAACATCAAAATTTTAAAGGTAATAAATATAAAGTCTTGGTTTTTAAATAGCTGCTAACCTATTTTAAGATGTTAAGAAATACAAGTTACTAGCTATCCTTATAAATAAACAAGTTTGTTGGTTATAGTCAAGCTAAGTACTAATGATTAATAATAGGGATAAATCTGACTCAGTCCCTGTATATGTTTTCAAAGGTTAAACTTAATACAAGTAACTGAAAACAAGTTACTTGTTTAATCACGCCTTTAATCCCAGCACTCAGGAGGCAGAGACAGGCAGATCTCTGTGAGTTCAAGACCAGCCTAGTCTACAAAGTGAATTCCAGGACAGCCAATTTTGTTACACCGAGAAGTCCTGTTTAGAGAGGGGGAGGGAAGAAACAAAGAAACCACAGGAAAGAAGAGTTTGTATCATAATTGAAGTTTAGGGTTGCTAAGAAAATGTTTCTGTTAATGTTTAAACACCAAGACTGACCTCCAATTTGGCTCCACTCCCAAAAGAAAAGGAGTCAGCCCTTAAAACCAGCAATTAGGAACATCCCCCAAATTAAACAGCACACCTCTAAAGGGCAGCTCAAGGGCATCACAGGATGACAAACAACATTCTGGTCTGCCACAAAGTCCCTGTGTTCTTACCCAGAAAAGCATAACTCTGCCGGCTGGGCAGGGTGACCTGTTGGGAAATATTATTGTAAGGTGTGTGACTTTTGTTTATGCTGTGTTTGCTTAACTCTGTGATTCTTTGCCTGTCTAAAACACTTGATACTCTAATAAAGAGCTGAAGGGACAATATCGAGGCAAGAGCAAGGCTAGGTGGGACAGAGAGTATAAATAGAAGCAGAAACAAGGAAGAGGAGCAACTAGAGAACAAGGGGAGGAAGACATCAGGGGCAGCCACCCAGACACCCAGCCAGCCATGGAGTAAGAGTGGAAATAAGATATACAGAAGTAAGAAAAGGAAAAAGCCCAGAGGCAAAAGGTAGTCAGGATAAGTTAAGAAAAGCTGGCAAGAAACAAGCCAAGCTAAGGTTGGGCACTCATAACTAAGAATAAGCCTCCAAGTGTGACTTATTTGGGAGCTGAGTGGTGGATGACACCCAAGAAGCTAAAAAGTAAAACATCACCACAACATGACCCTGTGTAACAAACTGTTTGAAAACAACAACTACCCTGTTGTAGTTAAAAATAACCCTGCAAATACCTTTGCTGTGAAAATCTATCTGCCAAGTGGGCAGACTTGCACAGTCTCCTGTCTCTGTTTAAATTGTTCTAAGTGTAACCAGAGGCCTGGACCTGAAGGAGAGATAAGGATGTCAGTCTGTGTGGAATTCATAAGCCTAAGGCTTATAGACACTACCAGATACTTCCGTTCAAGGCTGGACCCCTTTTGTGCTTTAGTCAGAACTAGTCAGACTCTATTAGTAAACAGTTTTTTACTTTATTAATCTCAAAGCATGTGTGGAGTCATTTCTCACTGAGAAGGCATATTAATTCTGGCTGACTGTCAGTCATTGGTCCTTACCCTATCCACTAGCCTGCTTATATGTCTCCAATGAGCCCCAATATATATGCAAAGTAATATGAGAAATTAAGATTTCTTAAGAGCCGGGCATGGTGATGTACCTTTAATCCCAGCATTCAGGAAGGAGACAGACAGAAGCAGGTGGATATGTGAGTTCGAGTCCAGGCTTATATAGTAAGACCCTGTCTCAGGAAGAAAAAAAGATTTCTTTTTAAAAATAACCTTTTGCAGTTCTAGGTCCCCACAGCAAATACAATTCTGGGGATGGACATTATCTGTCTCCACAAGTGCTGGAACCACATTCAGCACAAAAGCTCTGCTGGCTAGAGCTCACATCTAAACTCACATATGCGTATCTCCTGAGTTCCTTCCAACCATTCAATAAATTTATCCCTGTCTTGGCAAAAGTGCAGACAAATTGAGAATGGGCCCCTATCCTCGATTTGGAGCCAAAGTGTAAAGAACTAATTTTTCCATTTCATACACTTTGTTAGTTTTCTCTTCATGTGAGCCACCGTTTGGAGTGCAGGTCCTCTGCAGACACTGTCCAGAAGGTAGTGCTGTGTCTCTCACAGACACCACACTGGTCTCTGCAGGGCTCCAACTCATTGGTTCCATTGCTGCCCTTTGCAGCCCTACTGACTGCTACAGAGCCAATCACAGCCTGAGCTGGTCACAAGCCACTTCATAGCCCTCACCCTGAAACTCCCAGCTCCCACCGAGGACCAGCTCCTGCAGGTTCCACTCGCTGAACCCTGCCCTGAATGTCCCCAGTGCCATTCACTGTTCTCATGTGACAACTTTCAAGAATGACAGTGTGAAACCCCCAGGAGAGCACAGTGGGAACTGACAAAGTACACAGGGTGGACCTGAACTCACAGAGATCCATCTGCCTCTGTCTCCTAAGTGCTGGGATTAAAGGTGCATCACCATGCCTGGCTCTTAAGAAATCTTAATTCCTGATATTTATACTTCGAGTAAACATTGGGGTTCTTTGGAGATATATGAGTAGGCCAGTGGACATGGTAAGACACAAAAGAACAGAATGAAATCAAGCCCCCAGATCCCGACCTTAACTAGAGTAGAGACGTGCGCCCCCCCCTCCCCCGGCCATTGCTCAGCAGCACAGCATCCACCCCGGGCAGCTGCCACTCACCTCACACTGCACTCCAGAGAGCTCTGCAAAGGGAAGCTCAAAGTCCATGATGGAAAAGCCACAAACCACCTTGTGGACCTATGTGCTAAGTAACACTAGAACGACTTCATGGGTTTATGACTTCACTGCCACTGTTGCCACCTCTAATGTCATTTAGATTTATTAAATTGACATTTGGATTTCTTTTTCTTTTTCCTTCCTTCCTTCCTTCCTTCCTTCATTCCTTCTGTCCTTCCTTCCTTCCGTCCTTCCGTCCTTCCTTTTTGAGACAGGATTTCTCTGTGATTGCTGGTTGTCCTGGAACTCATTCTGTAGACCAGGCTGGTTTTGAACACACAGAGATCCTCCTGCCTCTGCCTCCTGAGTGCTGGGATTAAAGGTGTGTGCCACCACCACCCGGCTTGATCTCTCTCTCTCTCCCTCCCTCCCTCTCTCTCTCTCTCTCTCTCTCTCTCTCTCTCTCTCTCTCTCTTTCCTTCCCTCGCTTCCTTCCTTCTCTTTTATCCTGTACTATATTGCTAACTGCACTTTCCCCTTCCGACACTCCTCCCAGTCGCTCCTCCCTTCTCTCCCAGATCAATTCCTCCTCTGCATTTAAAGTTAACATTAAGTCTCCATGTCTGTTATTTGGGAACTGGCAGCAGGAAAGGAGAGCCTACTTACTTACATTCCCCCTTTGGAAACCACCTTTTTTTTTTTTTTTTTTTTTTTTTTTTTGAGACTGTGTCTAGCCCTGGCTGTCCTGGCACTCACTCTGTAGACCAGGCTGGCGTGGAACTGAGAGATCCTGGCTCTGGAAACAATTATAATTCATGACCTGTCAGTTTAAATGTGGGATTCTTGCAGTTACTCATTTCTCAGACCTCAAAGCCACAGGCCTCCTCAAGAAACAAGCAAACAAAACAACTGAACAGGCACCACAGAACCAGAGTTTCTGCCTTTGCTTCCAAAGCTGTCACTTTCTGACCCTTGAGATGCTTCAAGTACTAAAAGGTGGCTGTCAGAGTTTGCTACTGAGAAGGAAATGAGTCAGAAACTGAGAGGGAGGTGAGAACAGTGGGGCTTTGCAGAGGGAGGAAGAACAAAAGAGGACAAAGGATTTATGCACAATAGGCCTTAGAGGAGATCTGAGGACAGAGGTTTGGGATCACCAGGAAGGGACAGCATGCTGGAAGAGGAAGGACCTACACTCTAAGTGATTACAGAGAACCACAGAAGAGATGAAGACCCCTTAGACCTGAAGCTCACTGTATGCCCATATGGCAGTTAGAGACAGGAAAGCCTAGCTGTTGAGGAAGGACCTCCCGAAGCACTCTGAAGATGTAAAGGAAACTGGTCACCAGAGCTTTTGTCATCTCCCTTGAAATTGTATAAGACAACACCCTGGAACTTCTTAGTTACTGTTCTATTGCTAGGAAGAGCCACCATGACCAAGGCAGCTCTTATGAAAGCTAGCATTTAATTGTGGGCTTGCTCACACGTTCAGAGGCTTAGTACATGATCCTCAGGAAAGCATGACAGCAGGCAGGCATGGGGCTGATAGCTCACAACCCAATGCACAGGCAGGCAGACAGGCAGGCAGGCAGGCAGGCAGAGAAAGTGAGACTGGGACTGGTGTGGGCTTTTAAAGCCTCAAAGACCATCCTGGGTGACACACTTCCTTCCACAAGGCCATACATACTCCATTAAGGCCATACCTCCTAATCCTTCCCAAACAGTTCCACTAACTGGGGACCAAGCATTCAAATTTATTAGTCTATGGGGGCCACTTTCAAACCACCATAGAACACATGCACACTGTTCTATTCATACCACAGAGAGCTCCCTTATCACCAGGAAGTGAGCTGTGATGAAGGCAGGCCTTGGACTGGGAAGCCTAGATTGTTTTATTTGTTTGCTTTTCTTTCTACAGTCCACAGTTGGGCCAGATCAGTGTTAGTACTTCCTGTGTAGGAAGAGACTTTTGTGCCCAGACTCTGAACCCCCAAAACCAACAAAAGCAAAGAGTCTTTTAATTACAAGTTAACTTGGGTCCTCTGTCCATCCAACACAGCCAGTGGAGTAGGAGGGACCCCAAGCAGCAGTGGGTCAGGGCATATATTGGGGTAGAGCAAGGGGAGTGTCTGGGGGGTCTGCTAGTTGCATATCAACAGCCTCATGATTGGTGCACCTCTGTGCTAGGGGAACCTGTCCTGAGTTGATTGGCCAGCTCCAACTGCAGCAAAGGTTGCTGTGCCTACAGGCCATTCCAGGGCAATTGCTATACCCTATATTCCACTATTATCAGTAACGTGCAGCCAGAGCCTGCCAGCTAACTTCTGATTGGTTCCTTGCCACATGGAGGGTACCTGGCAGTTGTTTCCTAGTAATTAGGTCAAGGTCAGTGAAAGGTTCAGGCTTTGATGCTGATTGGCTCTACCTCTTTAAGAGACAGACCCTGCCCCCTGACAACAATCAGGGGATGCATAAGAAAACGTGCTACATCATCACCATGTCACCCACCATGCATGAGGACTCTGGGCATGCTTGGAACCTCAGTGCACATGCACAGTCTTCCCTTTAAAAGCTCCAATGTTCCTCCTTCACTCTCTCTCTGCTTCCTCTCTTTACGCCACTCTCTCTCTGCTCACTCCTTCTCTGCTCTTCTCTTCTCCCACCTACTAACTCTCTCTGCCTCTCTATGGCGACCGGCCATGGCAGTCAGCCATTACCCCTGTTCCTCTTCCCTACTCTGCCAGGCCATATAATAAACTAGTTATGTCTCATCTTGAAGCTTTCTCTTTTCCTCTTTTTAAATAAAAACATAACAGTCAGGCAAGGTTGGGAGCTCAGCACATGCTGCTGAGACAGGGGCTTTTGTCTTACAGGGTCTTTTCTGCAGCCTGTCATGGCTGCTAAAGAAGGGGGCAGGGTGAGGGTCTATGCCCTTCAGAACAAGTGATGCAGACAACACTGATGGACATCCTGAAGCCAGCACAGGCCCTGCATATGGATCTTATGACCCAGACACATGCCCTGGTCTGTCTAGCTGTTGACCTGCTGTGTGGTGTCTTGTGACTTAGGCTGTTTCCTCTTCTGAAAACCTTGTCCACCTGGAAAAGCCTCCCAGTGGCCCAACAACTCCCATTTCAGTATCATGCCCACCCTTGAGGGACCCAGGCTGGTCCAGGGAGACAGCGTACAGTTTGTTTACCTCCTGGTTTTCTATGATATTCCAAATATCTAATACCCTCCTTGGTTTACTTCTCATTCATTGAGTGAGGTACAGTAACATTTTTCAGGGAAATAAATTAAAGTTGCTTAGTGGATGCTTAGGTAATGGACCAATAAATCATATATGGGAATTTGCTCCTAGGTCTTTGTTGTAACCCATCCTTGTGATGCTTCATTGGGTGCCAGCCGACTTGCCTGGTTCATTCCTGAGAGGGAGAGTGTGTATTGAGGAATGCAGGTAAAGACACTAAGAAAAAGAGATATGGAATAGAGTCAGGAGGACAATCCAGTGAATACTGGATGCCCCAAGTTTATTCTTCAACATTCTTAAATACCCCAACCAAAAGGGGCACAGGGCATGTGATTTCTTTGTCATGTATAAGGAACAAACAGACTTTCTTTCCTTAATTCTCCAAACATTTGGTAACCACACTTTAGACACAATTTCCTGTTATCCAGCCTTGAGGGTCAAGAGTAACCACACCTCAGACCATGTTGTTATTTAGATAAGATATCCTCTACCAAGATCAAACATCCTACAGTAGCCACACCTTAGACCTTTAGGTCTTTAACCTTGGAAGATTAAAGACAGTTTTGAATTCTCTGACCTTGAGTCAAAATGAAGTGGAGCCATCTTTATGGGCCCCTGACAGGTCTTGTCACTTAAGGCCTGTGTTTTTCTATTTTCAGAAGTATTTAGAACAAGCAAAAATAAAAAGTGAAATAATGACTAGTCAGTACTGTGACAATAACTGAATAAATGATGACTGTCAACTTCACCAAATACCATGTGGCCATTAAATATATGTTTTAGAAATAAAATACTAATAATACACACAAATGTGATTATATTATTATAAAACGAAGATGGAAAGATACCTTATATCCCCAGATTTGCACATGACTAACAACATAGTACCTAGTATGTGTCATGGGCTGGCAAGCATCTTAGCATAAAGCCAAGCACTAAGTACATTTCCACTGTGGGGCCATATGACCTCTGCCACAGCTACTTAAGTCAACAGAGCATGAGGAAGTATTTCCTCATAATACTGTGCAAATGACCCTGGATGTGTATTAAAACAATAAAAGCTTCAAAATACATTAAACAAACGACTGGCCATAGTTTTGCTGACTGCCAAGACATGACCTTGGCAACCCAGATAGAATGATTAGCTCTGAGTATCTATTCTATAGGTGGAAAGGAAAATGGATGTGGAGCTGAACTAATTGCCAATGAAAAGCTACACCATGAAAACCATTACATATCATAGAATCCCATTTATATGCTTACCACAAAAGTACATTTACATAACAAAGTGAAGGGACCAGCCCCCCATTTTGGGAGCCATGACAGTAACACGTTTTCGCTATGTCCTTGCCTTGGTCACTAAGAGGTTAGGTGCCTGCCTCGTGGCAAGGAACCAATCAGAAGGTGCTATGCTTTATGGCTCTGGGTGTGCTTTACGGACAAGTGCACAGCAATGACGCACAGAGCATAGCAACCACCCTGGGATGGGCCATAACAACCAATTGGCCAATCAACACAGGGCAAGCCCTCCAAGCCTGGAGGCACACCAATCCTGAGCCTGTGCATACCCCTAGACACTCCCCTTATGGTGCCCTACAAGATCACTCGGCAGCCGGTTCGGGGTGTCTTTGCGAGCCATCCGCCATGGTGGGTGGGTGAAAGACCCGAGCTAACATGGGGTTAGCTCGTTAAAAACAATAAAGCCTCATGCAGTTTGCATCAAGCTCTCGAATCTGCCTAGTGATTGGGGTGACGGTCGTGGCCTGGGAACCTGATACCTGAGTTTTTCTGGGGGTCTAACAAAAGGTAATCATAATCAATATCATACAAAATCAGATTTTCATTATGGAATACATTTGATAAACTAAACTACATTCTTTGAAGAACAAAACAAAAACAAGTGTAATGGACTGCTTTCTGGTGCTATGACAGAATGTAAGACCAAAACAGGAGCAAGATACCTTACAGGTTAAGGCTTCTGTTTGCAGTTAAGACAATTAAGAACAAGTTCCTGATTGTTCTGTCCTGTGTCAAGTCCTTGCAAGTTAAGGTTTCTATTTGTAATTAAGAATAAGTTCCTGTTTCTTAGATCTGATGTAAAACTGCAAAACATCGATGTGAGATGCCCCTCTGTATGCCATGAATCTATTTTATTACCATTGGTTAATAAGAAGCTGCTTTGGCCTATGGCAGAGCAGAATGTAGCTAGGCAGAAAATCCGAGCAGAGAGTCAGGGAGAAAGAAGGCGGAGTTGGGGAGACTCCAGCAGCTGCTGGAGGAGTGAGATATCAGAGCTTTACCAGCAAGCCACGTGGAGATACACAGATTAATAAAAATGGGCTAATTTTTATGTAGAGCTAGCCAGTAAGAAGCCTGAGCCATCAGCCAAACAATTATAATTAATATTAAGCCTTCAAATGATTATTTCATAAGCAGCTGTGGGACCCGTGGCAGGAGAGAAACCGGTTCAGCAGGACCAGATGGGACACACAAGTCTCAAGCTACAGAGCATGTTTTTCAACCAACATGTTTTTCAACCTACATGAAACTTGTAACCCCACTGGCATGCTGTATATCCTTACCCTTGTTCCTTCCCTTTCATTGTATTTTTCTAACAATGTGCAACATCCCACTCTCTCACCCTTACAAACACTTTATCTCCCTCATAAGAGGAACCTCAAGATGCCAGTAAGGGCTGCTCTCTAAAATCCAGACTAAGGGAGAAGCAGCTGGACTGGCCAGTGCCAGGTGTGCCCGAAAATATAGCTTGCTTTTGAAAGGGGAAAAATTAATAAAGTTCTAAAACCTAGACTCCAAAACCCAAAAAGTAAACTCTGAGTTCCCAAGGCAGCTCAGCAGACAAGGTTAAACAAAGGTCCACATGACTCAAGGCCTTAGAACAGATATCACACTCTAGAATGGTGTCCACATTCCTCTGGTCCAAAGAGGATCAGATAGTTATCAATTGTAGAAGTCCCCGGTCCAGAAGATAATTAACAAACTCATTTCCTCTGCAGCATCCTGCTTAATTGTACCTTGCCTGAAGCATACAACCATTGCCCTGTCCTGTGTAACCACGGATGTTCTGTAGTCTCGGGGCTCCCAGCCCTACAATTTTCACCCCTCAGTCAAAAATAAAAACACCCCTCAGTCAAAAGTGGGTACTCCATTTGTTCCCGAACGAATGGGGCCCTTGCTGCAGCTCGTATCCTTGAGTCAATAAAGAAACTTTTGTCCTTGCATTCGGTGAGTCGTCTCCTTGTTGGTGGGTTCTTTTGGGGTTCCGAATTCTGGGCACAACACTTTAATCAGACAATCCTGGACTTGGTTTTTTTCCTAGCAATCCTCAGGTTTAACAAGAACATTGAGCAAAAACAACCTGGAAGGAAAAAGGGGTTTATTTGATGTATAGGTTACAGTCCATAATTTAGGGAAACCAGGCAGGAATTCAAGCAGGAACCTTTCCTCTGGCCGACCCAATTTTGGTTTCCAGAACCTACATTGGGCATATGTAATTGCTGTTCCGTGCAGTTCTAAGGGATCTAGCGCCCTCTTCTGGCCACCACAAACACTGCATCCTCGCACTTCTAGGGTTTACATGCAGTATACTTACCTAGAATGAATTCATTCCCGATGTTCTCACACTAAACTAAAGAACAGTATGGATGGAAAAGAAAGGTAAAGGATTCAGGACCAAGGGGCACATAAAAGAATACTTTCAAGTGACGGTAAAGGGATCCACCAAGAACACACTGAGTGTCCAAGGCCATGGGAACAGATGGGCTCCAGCCCTTAATTTAGCAAAGCACCAGGACAGGTTTTTCTCTAGTGCCTGGAATTGACAGCCTGACTTTTCCAGCCCAGCTGCCAAGCTTTTTTTTAAACTTTTATTTAATTTTTCACATACTAATCCCAGTTCTCCATTCCCAACCCCCTTTTTGCTCCTCAGAGAGGGTAAGGCCTCCTATGGGGAGTCAACGAAGTCTCTCCCATCACCACGTTGACAAAGGACCAAGATCCCTGCCTCCCTTCTAGGCTGAGCAATGTATCTCTCTATAGGAAATGTGTCCCCAAAAGCCAGTTCATGCACAAACTGGCCAAGCCACCCTTGTTACCTGCATTCAGGGAGCCTCGTTTGGTCCTATGCAGGTTCTCCAGCTGTCAGTCCAGAGTCAGTGAGCTCCCACTAGCTCACTGTGTCTTTGGGTTTCCCCACCCTGGTCTTGACCCCTTTGCTTGTATTATTGCTCCTCCCTCTCTTCCGCTGGACTCTGGGAACTCGGCCCAGTGGTTAGTTGTGGATCTCTGCGGTTGCTTCCATCATTTACTGGATGAAGGTTCTATGCTGACAACTAGAGTAATCTTCAATCTGATTACAGGGGAAGGCAGTTCAGGCATCCTCTCCAGAGTTTTATCTGGGGTAATCCTTGAGGATTCCTTGGAATTTCCCTAGTGCCAGGTTTCTCCGCAATCCCATAATGGCTCCCTCTATCAAGATAATTCTTTCCTTGATCTCCCTATCTGTCCTTCCTCCAACTGGACCATACTGTTCCTTCATGCTCACCTCTGAACTCCCCTTCCTTCCTCCCCTCTCCCCTCTCAGTGTCCCTCCCACTGCCAAGCTTTAAGCCCAGACTGGCTGCCTGTTGACCATACAAAACCCAGTCAATTATGTCTCTCTGTATCTCAGGCTCATCTGCTCTCTATATTTTAAAAATATTTTAAATTAATTAATGAATTAATTATTTGTTTTATGTGTGTAAGTGTTTATTTGCATGTATATGCACCATGTGTATGCCTGGTACTCATTGAGGTCGGAAGAGGGCATCAGATCCCCTGGAACTGGGGTGTACAGTTGTTTGTGAGTTGGTGTGAGCGCTGGGAATTGGTAATCTGGTTCTTTGCAAGAGCAGCCAGTGCTGGTATCTATTGAGCCATCTCTCCAACCCCTTATAGTTGATTAATTTAATGTTTTGCCTGCATGTACATCTTAGCACCAAGTGCTTGTGCTTGGTGCCCATAAAGGCTAGAAAGGGCTATTAGATTCAGTGAACCCAATGCTACAAACAGGTGTGAGCTGCCATGACATGTGGGTGCTGAGAACTGAACCCCAATCCTCTGGAAGAACAGCCAGTCAGTGTTCCTCTCCTCTGCTCTAAAAAGAAAGACATCTGCAATAGCACATGGTCTGTCTGTGAGGGCTATCACCTGTCTGGGGCACACTAAGTACCAAATGAGTGCACACAATGGTTGCTCCTGCTAGTAATAAATACACACAGCTAGAGGTGGTAGCAGAGTGTTTGCCTCACCTGGACAAGGTCCTGGGTTCTATATCCTGCAAGTGTCCCCACCAAGAAAAGAGGATACTCACAGACCTAGAGAAAATCCAGTAAGTAACAACATTTTACAAGCCAAATGCAATTATTCAGGAGAAAAAGAACTCACAGATAGGCTGCTGAAGATGGGTGGATCTGGCCAGAACTGGACCTGTCTCTTAGAGGAGTACTTACAAAGCATATATTTGCATACTGGGGATGCTAGTAGTGGAAGAAGGACTGATCTAAACAAGAGAATCCAGGAAGTAGCAAAAAATTTATGACATTAATAGATTACAGAGTAGGTGTCATGACCCCTGCCTGCAATCCACATGTTGAGACAGGAAGATTGAAAATAATAATAAAAAAGATGTGATCCTTAGTTGCATCTCATAAATTTAAAAGAAAAATTTTTTTGGGGGGGCAGGGTTAGACATGGCTAAAAACATTTACTGCTCTTCCAGATCTGTGTTCAATTCCCAAGATCCACATCAAGTTCCTCACAGTTGTCCATAACTCCAGTTCATGGGTGAAGGGATCTCATGCCCTCTAGCTTCCAAAGGTACTGAATGAGTATATATATATAAACTCATTCAGACATACACATACACATTTTTTAAAAAATCTTTAATAAAAGAGATGTGGCTTTCTACTATATTGCACCAATATTTTAATTCCTTTTTCTTTTTCTTTTTCTTTTTTCGAGACAGGGTTTCTCTGTGTTGCTCTGGCTGTCCTGGACTCACTCTGTAGACCAGGTTGGCCTCAAACTCACAGAGATCCGCCTGCCTCTGCCTTCTGAGTGCTGGGATTAAAGGTGTATGGCACCTTGCTTATTTATTTTTATTTTATGTGTAAGAGTGTGTAACCTGCAACTATGCCTGGTCCCCTCAGATCAAAGGGCATCAGAACCATTGAAACCTTGGAACTAGAGTTCTCTTTAGCCCCCAGCATCTCACTAATATTAAATGAAATAATAATGATAATTAATAACAATAGTAAAGAATTCTAGGCCTTCCTCACCTAGACTGTCTTTTAAAAACGACACAAAACCAGTGAAACCACAGACAGAGCTGGACAGATGGTTCATTTTGTGAAGTACTCACCCTAAGAGCATAAGGCCCTGAGTTTGCATAGCCAGCACCCAGGTAAAAGGCTAAGTGCAACAGTGCACTCTTGCAATCCCAGTGGTGGGGAGACAGAGACTGGGGGAGTCTGAGGCCCATTGGCCAGCTGGTCTATGTTGATGGATCAGTGAAAGGTCCATTCTCCAAAATTAAGGTAGAAAGTGACTGAGGAAGACACCCAGCATCAACCTCTGGTCCTACATGCTTTTGCACCTGTACGCACACACACACACACACACACACACACACACACACACACACACACACACACACACACACGAATAGTAATTAAATAAGGAGGTTTCGATGCAGGACATTTGCCTGCCTTCCACCCTATACTCCACTCCTAGGTGGACGAACGAGACCATCTCAGGACCTAGGAACCGGGCATCTGCCATGTTCATTGTCTTCCCTGGAGATCCGGAGAACCAGATCCTGGGCATCTCTGACTTACCCCACAAGATGAATCTTGCTGCTCTGAGTCTGGTGTTTGGAGTCTTGGGGATAAATTCATATCGGCGGCATGTTCTCTCTAAACTTTATGCTCTTGTGTTTCTCTCACTGGCAGACTGGATTTCCTCAGGCACTGCAGCCTAAGTGAACATCCGGAAACTCCACGCAGCGTTGCTCAGCCTAACTTGGAGGTTTGCAGAGACACTAGATAGGCCCGGAAAGGCGATGATCGTGTAGTCACTCACCTCACATTTGTCAATGATTTCCATGGGCCTGAGATAGGGGGCATATTTAAATATTGCAGAGTAGATGAAATTTGGAGAAGCCCAACACTTGTTGTGTATTTTTTTGGGGGGGGGTGTTAAGTTAGACTAAAGATTGGGAAGGATTCAAGCTGTTCTCCCAGACTTTAAATGTGACAACAGGATGCTACTAGTTTAATTGTAGTTTTCAAAGCCACGTATTGTCTTCAGACATGGGAAAGTGAATGCAAAATGAGGCCCAGCAAGCCCTCAGCACCTGTATGGCAGCTTGGAAATAGGAATAAAAGTTGACATAAGGTCAACTTAATTCTTATGTAAATCTCACACATTTTGGCTACATATCATAAGCATCAGAATACCTGTGCTCTGTGGTTAAGAGCATTTGCCTTTCTTGCAGAGGACCTGGGTTTGTTTCTGAGTGTTCACTGCTCTACTTGGCATCGTGAACCTGGGAGACCTGGGCCAGAAATGAGACTAAAGCCTCATGCAATAGCCAATTTCATTCCGGTCATCAGACAATTTATACTCTGAGGGTCAAGAGTCAGATGAGTAAAGTGTACAGTCACAAGGGTAAGCTGCACTTGGCAAAAACACATTTTCCCACAGAGACATATAAACCAGTAACAATAGCCAGTTGTAATGAATAATCTAAATTAAACTCAGTCCTATCAACCGTACCTGGGAGGGGCACAAAAGTATATTCCAAGAACAATTACATGTTTTTGAAGAAACCAAGGTCACAAAACTCTTGCCTTCTTTTCTTAAGAGTTTTCTCTCAAGCACTCAGAATTCCTCTTGAACAACTCCATTCTTGGGCTGTGTTTGGAGACCTAGCACCCACATGGTAGCACACAACTGTCCATAATTGGAGATGCAGTGAATCTGATGCTTTATTTTGACTTCTACAGGGAGCAGGAACACAGATACACATGTGGTGCATATGCAGACATACATGCTGGCAAAACACTCATACACAAAATAAACGAATCTTTAAAAAATTTAAAGAATACCCCAGAGTTTTGATGTTGTTTTGTTTAGTTGTTTGCTTTTTTTGTTTTTGTTTTACAGGAGGCAAATGGGCTGAATGAGTTCCACAGTTTGCCCTACCAAAAAGTAGGGAAGTCAAAAGTGGGAAGAAAAGAGGACCAGTCTGAAGCCTGTTTCATTCTAAAGGATACACGATCCCCACTGTCTCTTGTGGTACTCTATGCTAACAATCCAGAAACAAGTAGGGCATGGTGGCCACACCTATAATTCTAGCACACTCCACTAAATGAAAAAAACCAGCCTGAGCTACATGAGATCCTGGCTCAAAACAAACCAACACCTCTCATTCCTACTCTGCATTTCTAGACATTCTCTGTCCATTCATGGCATATGTGAACCCTATTTTCTTCTTAACAGACTCACCAGACCATCTACTTCTGAGTCTGCCCACAGGGAGCTGCCACAATGTATCTAAATGGGGCCATTTTCACCAAGGATTTTTAGTAACCTCCCGCGAGTGGACTAAATGATTTCACCGTGATAAATCACCTCTTCAGCACCAACATTCCCCAGATTCCTCAAATTATTACTACCTTGAAAGTCAACAAATGCTTGCCAGAGATGTAAAAGCAAAACTCAGCTGTGACCTCACAGGGAAAAAAAGATGAGCCAAGTATGTCTGAATAACATACCTGATGTGGTAATGGACACATCAAGCTTTATAGTTAAAGAACAAAAACAGTTGTATATGCACATACCAAGACTAAGAAATTAAAAAAAAAAAGTCCACAGATATTTCTATATGCACCCTATCTTGGAAAAGCATGGATGTACATTCTATTAGTTTATTTGTTTTATTCCATTGTCTTTTGAGACAGAGTCTCACCATGTAACCCTAGCTAACCTGGAATTCACTGTGTAGACCAGGCTGGCCTTGAACTCAGAGATCCACCTCCCTCTGCCTCCTAAGTGCTGGGCTGGGATTAAGAGCATGTGCCACCACTGCCCAGCAAGATTTTAGTTTTTATTTCATATGTATGGGTTCTTTACCTGCACATGTGTCTGTGCACCACTTGTGTACCTTGTGCCTTTGGAGGTCACAAGAGGGCATCAGATCCCCTGCGGTTATAGATGGTTGTGAGCTGACATGTGGGTGCTGGAATTGAACTTGGTTTCTCTGCACTAGCAGTTTGTGCTCTTAACTGCTGAGCTACCTCTCCCCCAACCCCCTCTCCCCACACCCGTAGAATTAGGTTTTAAATAGAAGGCAAAGTAACTAAGCAATCTTAGTGTGTCTCTGGCTCCAGTCTGTTCTGCAAAAAAGTTGTCAGCACTGTGTGAAATCTGTTTTCCTGTTCTGACTGCCTTCTGGCTTCAGCATATCCTTTCACCCATCATGAGATTTCTATTTCTGGGAACTATTGTCTCAATGGTCTGCAAAGGAAGGGGCATAAGTGTCCTGTGCGGAATCGAAGTTCCTGGATGACGGCCTTCAACATCCTGAGCATAAGGACACCGACAAGGCGGTTTCCAAAGAAACTGGAACCATCTGGTCCGCCATGACGACTGCTGGCCGGCACTCAGTTTCAAAAGTGTTAGTGGGCATGCGCGTCATCCTACCGGGCGTGCACAAATTCTGCCGGAAATCTAAAAGACGCCGGAAGTAGAGTGGCCATGACATGGTAAGTGTTCTGGTCCATTCTAGTGTTACTTCGCTGGCGGGACCGGGAGGTGGTTTGGAACTTTTCCATCCGGGACTCTGGCGTCCGTGGGCGGAAGTCGCGGCCGTGCGAGCCGTGCGCAGAGCTCTGCGGTGCAGGGTGAGGTGAGAGGCGGCGGCGCAGGGCGGACGCGGGGCTGCTGAGCGCTGGTTTGTGCTGTGACCGCCGCGGCGGCGGCATCCGGGGGTGGGGCGGGGGTCGTTCGAGTTGTTGGCATTCCGTTCTTGCGGGTTTTCCGCGTCGTGTTTGTTTTGTCACTCCCCAGCGTGTTCTCCTGTGGGCTTCTCACCATCTTCTGTGGAAATTGTCATGTCAGGACGTTCGGGGCAGGATCGGAGAGCGGGCGCTGCGGGAGCCGTCCCGGGTGCGAGCCAGGAGCCTCAGGACCAGGACCCTGAGGTGGCTTGTGACCCACTTAGGCCGTGATTGGCGAAGAAGTCCCCTCAGGCAGCGATGTAGCCTGGGGCGGGTGTAGCCTGCTTGTGAGGACGACTCTGGTTGGGTAGTGTTTGAGTAGCCAGTGGCCTTAAGGTGTGATCCACGTTGCACTGCATGAAGAGAACCGCCATCGGGTCTACCAAAATAGAAAGTGTCAGACCACAGATGCCTCTGACTCTCTCTCCCTTTCAACCCCCTCCCCCTTGTGTGTGTGTCTGTCTGTCTTGGGCTGGGGGTGGGGGAGCGGGAACGGGACGGTCCCACACTTTGCATCCTGCCTAGTGTCTAAGCTGCTGAGCTCAGAGACTTATCTCAAAGGTCTGTAAAAGTAAGGACTTTCCTTTGTTTTGTGGGCTGCTGTTGGATCTCCTTTGCCAGTTCCAACCCCTGTGGGTGGCTAGCATTATTGAAGGAAATAAACAGGAATAATAAAAGCAAATTCTCTTCCACTGCCACTGGTGGTGATATACTCCTTTAATTCCAGAACTCAGGAGGCAGAGGAAGGGGAAACTCTGTGAGTTCCAGGCCAGCCTTGTCTACATAGTGAGTTCCAGGACAGTCAGCCACACAGAGAAACACTGTCTCAAAAAACCAAAACCAGCTGGCGTTGGTGGCGCACGCCTTTAATCCCAGCACTCGGGAGGCAGAGGCAGGAGGATCTCTGTGAGTTCGAGGCCAGCCTGGTCTCCAGAGCGAGTGCCAGGATAGGCTCCAAAGCTACACAGAGAAACCCTGTCTCGAAAAGTCAAAACAACAACAAAAAAAACCAACCCCCCCCCCACACCCCAATTCTCCTTTGGCCACTTTAGGGTCACATTTGGGGATTCTTTGGAGATTGTGTGCATCAGTGCCTAGCTGTCTTTGGGATCCATGATTGGATCCCAAAATGAGGGTGCTTCCAGTTGGGTCATATTATTTGTACCTCAGCATTTGTGCTGATTTAGAGTCCTTAAAAAAGCAGTGTATTAGGCTTGGTGTGGTGGCACATGCCTTTAATCTCAGCATTAGTGAGGCTGAGGCATTGTGAATTCAAGGCCAGCCTGGCCTACATAGCAAGTTCCAGGACAGCCAAAGCTACATAGTAAACCCCATCTCAAAAAGAAACTAACAAACAACCACACACACAGACACACAAAACAAAAGTATATTGTGCCCTCTTGGAAGCATTTTTTTTTTGGGGGGGGAGGGTACTAGGGCAGTAATGATTTAAGGTACATGTCATTGACTAGGAGGCAGTTTGTAACCTGGCAGTCCTGTGCCCCACTGGTTGGAGGTTACTGGAACTTACCCGTGTCCATGCATGCATTCTCGTGGAGAGGGGACATCTCATGAATAGGCTACAAGTGTTAAGTGTGGAGAGGTCCTGGTGTATTTCTTAGTTTCTGTGTGTGTGTGTGTGTGTGTGTGTGTGTGTGTGTGTGTGTAGGGGTGGTGTGAGGGTTGAGGGTTGGGTGAGTGGATTTTTTTTTTTCCCCAAGAGATTATTTTTTTATTAGTTCAAATTAGAAACAAGGCTGCTTCACATGTCAATCCCTTCTCCCTCGCCCTCCCCTCCCCTCCCCCCAGCCTCCTACTAGCCCCCCACCTCATTCTCCCCTCTGCTCCCCAGGGAGGGTAAGGCCCTCCATGGGGGTTCCCCAAAGTCTGTCATATCATCCTGGGCAGGACCTAGGCCCTCCCCAATGTGTCCAGGCCAAGAGAGCATCCCTCCATGTGGGATGGGCTCCAAAGTCCCTTCTTACACCAGGGATAAATACTGATTCACTACCAGGGGCCCCATAGAGTGCCGAGGCCTCCTCATTGACATCCATGTTCAGAGTTCTGGATCAGTCTCATGCTGGCAAGGATGAGTGAATTTTTCATGACATGGCTGTGTGTGGACAGGGAAATGTCTAGAAACTAAGGCTAGAATCAGAATTGGCTGCCATCCTGAGCTCTCTGGGGAACAGGAAACAGAAATACTGTTTTTAGATGCTGACAACAGAAGGACCACATGGAATATGGTGGCCAGTGTGTTCCTTAGAATGAAAACAACTTGAATCTCTGTTCCTGTTCTTGTCTTAAGTGACCTGTGAGCAAACTAAACAGAAAGCTAATGCTTACTATGTGTAGCTGGAAAGGTTGTTTGAAATGAAATCCAAATTCAGTCAGCAGCTTACTGAGTTTTTGTTAGTATTTTCTACCTTACAGGCAGGTGCTGAAGGCTTAGTGAGCCTTCTCTGGCATGGCATTCTGGATCCCTATAATAAACACCCGTGTCCTCATTTTGTAAACAACTAGGCTAGCATATTGTTTTTCTCCTAGTTAAAATGTAAGCACTGCAAGTGTGTCCTTCCTTCCAAACTGATGGTTTTTATATTTTTTTGTTTTCTTTTGTTGTTTGTTTTATAACCCTGACTAATACCAAGCAGGGCTTTTATGTATTCTCTGCAGTGCCTATTTCCACATGGGCCTTCACCAATTCATGGTCTGATTTGGGTCATTGTCTTTTAGGGATTTCCAGTGTCTCAGAGCTCCTGGAACCTCCGAAATCATTCAGGCCCCAGGATTTCCCACTGTGCCACAACTAGCCTTGTTTCAGCATCCTTGACTCTTGAGGAATTTGGATTTGCTACCAAGAAACATCAAGAATAGAAGATCAGAGGGGATATGGCCGCTGATACGAATTTCCAACAAAAGATCCAACCAATGGGTGCAGAGGAGCAGCATGGGTCATGTGAGGTAAGCGGGAGTGACTTCACACTTGGTTCTTCAGGACTTGAGGGCAGACATAAGAAGCAGCAGACTCTGTTACCTATTCCTAGATGATCTTTAATCTAGTTAAGAGTAGACTATATATCCCACACCAACAAATGACCCCTCACACCCCCTTGACCATTCTTTCTTTGGATACCGGGTCTTACTGTCTGTGTGAGGCTGGCCTGGAACTTTCTGTATAGTCAGGCTGCCATCAAACTCAACACCTTCTCTGCCTCAGCCTCTCTAGTGCTGGGATTATAGGCCTACATCACTATAGATATTGTTTCAAGACTATAGATATCATATTATCTCATCTATTTTTTTAAATGACAAGCTCTCCCTCCCTCTTGAGTTCTCTCTTTTATATTTGCTCCTCTTTTACATCTTGCCATCCTAAAGGCTGCCTGCTGTGCCCGTCTCTGTAAGAAATGGTGCATATGGGGAGGGATCGTTTTGTCAGTTGTTAGTCTCATGGGTAAAGGAATTATAAAATGGCCTCAGACGGAAGCGTCCGGACTATTAAGAGATTTAGTGAACACAAAGCAAGCTAACAAGGTAGATACCCTGAAAGTCCTGTAGTTGCTGGGAGGAGGGAGGTGGGGAAGAGGAGAGAGAAACAAGCCTTATATGTAGGCAGTGAGGCCAGCAAGTGGCAGTAGGAAAGGGGTAGCTGTGGCTGGTCGGGTTTTCAGAGATGCTCAGGAAGCCTAGTGTCTTACTAGGAAAGCGTGCTCAGTAGGCTTTTGGCCAGAATCTGAAAACAAGAAGGAAAAGTTAGTTTCTGTGTTAGAAGATCTGTAAACACTGTTCTGAGGGAAGAGACTGATTAGGGTTAAAATGATCCCTCCCAACTCTTTAGCATTTCTTCAGGTGAGTCTACTTTCCTGGCAGGCATCTCCTGTCCAAGTGATGGTAGCCAGGAGTTGGATTAACTCTTCCAGGAGGGGACAATACTTTGTAAAGTTCCAGTCTTTGGAGCAGATTAGAATGTCCTCTTTCCAACTTGGGCTAGAGGTAAAACTGAAAATTCATTCCCTTAATGGGCTCTGCCAAAGCTCTGCCACCTTTTTGTATGGTATTTTAAATCTTAAGGAGGGGCAGTTGTGTTGGTCTGCCTCCTAGTGTTACAGGGTTTTAAGTTGACCTTGAAGGAAAGGGTCAGTTTACAGCTTCATGGAGTGCTAATCGCAGTACCTAGCTGTGGGTGCAATTCTCATCAGATCCATCTTCCCTGCACTAGAACAGCTGTGTACAGTTCAGCTGTCTGTCTGTACATACATTTTTGTCTGATGCACAGCTGTAGGTTTTTCTTTCTGATGAGTAATGATACATGTTAGATACTCATTGTGCTAATATTTTCCCGAGTGTTTCTGTGTCCTGTTCATGAAATTATCAGTAGCCGACAGCAGCAGGAGCATCGATGACTGACTCATTTGCTGCTTCCTGTGTCCCAGGCACAGTGCTAGTCCTCACAGGAGGCTCCTGAGCTGATGTTGTTGTCTCATTTTAAAGAAGAGAAACGGAGGCACAGATGACACACCAGCTGAACTCATATATTGAAACAGCTGCCAGCCTGGGATTCAGGCCTGGCAGTGTGCTCCAGGGTCTGCCTGTCAGTCCCATCGCCTGCTCCCCCTGAGGAAACTTCTGGTGATTTTCTAATTTCATGGCCCGGCTGCTGTCTTGGCATTCCATACTCTGCACTGTCCTGTTAGCTCCCTACAGTGTCATCTGGGTATTCTTTTCCTTTTATGTGTCCAGGTCCCTTAGTCTCCAAATCCTGGAGGGGCTGGGGAGGGGTGTCTTCCAGTTCATAGCTGCTCCGATTTTTTGTGGTGTAACTTGCAAGAGTTCTTGGGATGGTGTGTCAGCAAAGTTGTAGTGAAACTACCAACCTAGACTCCTCCATGGGTAGAAAGATTTATTGCGGGGAGCAAACTGAAGGAATATGTGTGTGTGTGTGGTGGGGGGTAGGGGGTATAGCAAAAACCAGCAAGCAGATTTTATGTCAGCAGGGTGGGGTCTTTGAGCTGATACAGGAATTGACCAGGAGCCTAAGGTAGTTGACCTTAGGGAAGATCAAGGATTGTTCCAGTAAACAGAGATCCACCTTTAGACGTCTGCTTACCCAGCCATTGTCCCTGGGACTGCCATTTTGGGGGTCACTGCTTTGGACCTAACAGGGTACATGGTGGGTAAATCCTAGAGCTGTGCATGTGTGAGAAACAAAACAAAATAAACACTACAGATAAATGTTCAAGATATAGGTGTTCAAATAAAGAATCTACCAGAGTTTATGTGCATGTATCTGAACGTGTCATGGAAAAGCTGCTTCACTTCTTAATTGCATTTATCTTGGCTGAGTTTCATTGTAGGCTGGAAGTCTCTTTGCTCTTGATAAAACCTTTTAGGGATTATTCCTACCCCAAGAATGCTTTTCCTACTATTCAAATGTTATATTTTCGAGACAAGGTCTCACTGTATATCCCTGGCTGGGCTGGAGCTCATTATGTTGTCTAGGCTAGCCTTGAACTCATAGAGGTTTACCTGCCTCTCCCTCCCAAGAGCTCGGATTAATGTGTGTGCCACCATGTCTGATTAGTTTTCCATTTTAAAACATTTTGTTTTTTATGATTTGTTTGTGTAGTGAGTGTATGTATCTATGATTGTGTGATTGCCTTTATGTGGGCATGGAGGTCAGAGGACACTTTGTAGAGTTAGGTCTTTCTCTCCACCTGTGTGTGGATTCCAGTGATGACACACAGGTGGACAGGTTTGATGGGTAAGCTCCATTGCCTGCTGAGCCACCTCACCAGGCCCAGCCACTGTTATTTATTGAATGAAAAATGAAATAAAACGAGCAAGACATGACTACTCCTACAAAAGTATGGAGAAGATTTTTATTGTAGACATAAAGGAGAAAGCAGGTGGAGGGGAGAGTCCAGACTAGAGTAGATCATGAGAAGAGCAAGAGAGGAGCTGCCTGCTGACCAGGGCAGAGAGGCCAAGAGAGCTGCATAGCCACAATGGTTGACTTGTTGTAGAAGGGAAGGAAGAGCCTTGCTCCTGGGAGGGAGAGGATGAAAAGTGCTTTGAGTGGGTCACAGGTTCTGAGGGGTGCTGGGATAGCTGGCCAGCATCTGCTTTGATATGTTAGATAGGCACCTCTGTTAGACCTTTGTCCCAGGTTTCTTTGGGAACTAACATTTATTTATTTTTGAGACAAGTTTTTCAATATGTCCCCCTGCAATTGGCCTCAAACTCATAGTAATCTGCCTACTTTTGCCTCCCACATGCTGACATTAAAGGTGTGCTCTACCATACTTGGCTATTGATTTTTAAAGCTCTTAAAAATATTTATATATGTGTTTGTGCCTGCATGAGTTCACACATGTACACTGTGTGCAAGCAGGAGGCCAGAGAGAATGTAGAATCCACTAGAACTGGAGTTACAGGCAGTTGTGAACCACCATTTGGATGCCGGGAATTGAACCTGGGTCCTTTGCAAAAGCAGTCAGTGCTCTTAACTGCTGAGCTATCTCTCAGTACTATTTATTTTTAATGTGCTGCTTCCCTCCATTTTTTGTTAATTTTTAATTACATTATTTCTTTATGTGTGCATGTGTCATGAAGTGTAGATGTCAGAGGACACCTTGTAGGAATCAGTTCTTTCTCTGGGTCCTGGGGATCAAATTCCCATCATCAGTGTTGATGGAGATGGCTTTGTCTGATGAGCTGTCTTTCAGCTCAGTTACTGTTCTTCTTTAAAGGAATTTTAGGTTCCTAGAGAGATGATGAGTCAGCAGTTAGGAACATTGGCTGCTCTAGCAGAGGAGCCAGGTTTGGTTCCTAGACAGTTCACAGCTGTCTGTGCCTCCAGTTCCAGGGCATCCAATGGCTACATAAGCCTGCAGACACAAAACAGTCATATACACAGAATTTAAAAAATTATCTTAAAAAAAAAGGAATTTTAAGACCCTTTTGATGTTTGATTAGTGGCATTTAGTTCTGTGATATTTTGAAATGTGGCTTCTCTGGATGGATATTATGAGTTTAAAAAAATTAAGCTTTGTGTGTGGTTTTGCTTTATCCTGTGCAGTGTCTGCCAGTGTCTTCCATTCCTCTGTTGTCTGGATCTCATCAGCATGCCATGATCCTTAGCCAATTTGTGCCCTTTCCTTCCCCAGTCTCCAAGCCTGGGAGACTGAGAGAGGCAAGTCACAGAATGAGAAAAGTGTCTCTTTTTGAGACAAGGTCTCAGTAATGCTTGCTAAGCTGGAACTTGTTCTGTAGACCAGGCTGGCCTTGAACTTACAGAAATCTGACTACCTCTATCTCCTGAGTGCCTGGACTAACATCTTATAAAAGCTTCTTCTACATAAAACTGAATGAGCAACAGACTTGCTTGTACAGTAAAGGAAACAGGAAAGCTAAGTTCTCTCAGTTGAGTGGGAAATGCATGTATAATTGCCATGGCTCCCTCTACTGGAATGTCTAAAAGTAGCCACACCGAAAATATCAAGTGTAGATGTGCTTGTGTCCCAAGGAAGCAGAAGGATCACTGTTGGTGCCACTGTGGAGAGAATCAGTTAGCCAAGCCAGTGGGAAGACTTTTGTGAAGTGCGTATTGTCTGACACCCAGCAGGTGCACCCAGCATTTCCCCTGCTCAGGGTCAATACAGCAAGGTAGAGCTGTACAAGTTCAATAATTGTATTGATCATTGACAATCCGCTCATTGGAAGCAGGGCATTTACTTGCAGATTTAATTTGTATATTTACAAATATGTGGCTGAGATTGCATAGTGGTATCCATTTACTTTTTGAGCATTTAGTTATTTGGTCATTGTTTTTTCTCTTCCTTATTCCCAGTCTTCTCTGTTTCTTGATAGGGTTTTGTATAACCCAAACTAGTCTCAAACTCTCTGTGTAGTTAAGATTTCTGTTTAATGCCTAATCCTCCTTCCTCTACCTTCTAAGGTCTGTGATTGCAAGCATGTCACCATCACACATGGCTTCTTTTCTTTCTTTGTTTTTGTTGCTGTTGATGTTTGCTTATGTTTTAGTATTTTTTAGGAACATTAATTCTGATTTTCCTTTATGTTTCAAATATCCTTTTTTACTTATATTTTTATTGTTTACATTATTTATTTACTTATTTATTTATTTATTTATGGTTTTTCAAGACAGAGTTTCTCTTGTGTAGCTTTGGAGCCTATCCTGGCACTCGCTCTGGAGACCAGGCTGGCCTCGAACTCACAGAGATCCGCCTGCTTCTGCCTCCCAAGTGCTGGGATTAAAGGCGTGTGACACCAATTTTGATGTTTACTTTTATTCTTGTATTTATGTTTTGTTCCTTCTGAATTTTTTGTACTGTTAAATATTATTTTTTTCCTTTTTGTTAAACTTTTTTTTTTTTTTTTTTTTAAAGAAAGGGTCTTAGTTGTTCCAGGTAGTCTCAAACTAGCTATGTAACTGAGGCTGGCGTTAATTCCTTTATTTTGTTTTATTTTGTTGAGTCAAGGTCTCCCCATGCTTTACTTAGTTATAAAGGCTTCGGAGTCTTGTTAGATTGGTTATCTGGATGCTCTGTTACCTAGTTGCTTAGGTTCATCTCAGTATGTCATCATATATTCTTAAAGTACTGTTAATGAAGGCTCCATTCTCATGAATCGATTACTTATCAAAGGTAGATGTGAATTTTTGGGGTGCATGCATTCTGGGGGGCTTGTTTTGGCTTTGAGGCAGGGTTTCTCTTATGTTGCCTTGGCTGCCCTGCCAACTGCCTTAGGAGTGCGGAAATTAAAAGTTTGTGTCACTAAGCCTGGCTGTGCAGGCATTCTATCTACAGGAGGCAACAATTTTTTTTTTTTTTTTTTTTTTGATGCAAACAGCACAAGGCTTTATTGCAGTTGTTTAACAAGCTAACCCCGTGTTAGCTCGGGCCTTTCATCTATCCACCAAGGTGGATGGCTGGGAAAGATGCTGAGAAGCCACAGGATAGAGATCTTATAGGATAGCGTAAGGGTAGTGTCTAGGGGTACGCACAGGCTCAGGATTGGTGTGCAGGAGGCAACAATTTTTAATAAATTGTTGAATGCTCCAAAGGAAACTTCTCATAGTAACATTACCAACTGACATTTTCTCCATTAGACATTTCAGTGGAGGATTTCTGTAATTGTCCATTATAGTTACAGCAATATGTCTGACATGTTAACATAAAGAATTTTAATACAGAAGTATTTTTCACACACAAGAACGGTGGCTGGGTGAGTGGCACTGCTTTGTCTGTTTGCCGGTGTCACTAGTGTCAGCCTGGAAGAAGATCTATCAAAAGTACTTGCAGTTCTAGAAAGAAATAGAAAAATAGAATTATGTTTTGTTTTGCTTCCCCCCACCCCTCCAGGAGCCAGTTGTTAGGGGACTCATTTCCATAGCTGATCAGTAAGCAGCCACATGTATAACTAAGAAGTCCCTATTTCAAGAAAGAGGTTCTTGTGAGGTGATTACTTCTGCTTTAGGGTATAGCCTTAAGAGGAAAAAATAAGGACAATGACCAATCTTTTTAGCTTCATCTTTGAAGGGAGTTGGGCTAGTTTAGACTGGGGCTTCTTTAGTAATATGTGCTTATATGCAGAGGTAAGTAGGTGACCCAAAGTCAAGAAGATAGGTAGACACAGAATGAAGTCAGATTCCAGGCTTTTATCTGGCATTTAGTTCCCAAGTGAGGAGTTAACACTTTTAGCAAAGCATCTTAGTGCCTGTTTTGTAATATTGAATCCAATGGGTCCAGCATAACTCTAACCTGGAATATTGTTGCTTAATCAGTTTTGTGCTGTGTACTCTTTCTTAGAGCATTAAAAAGAATCCTTTTCTAATGTCCATAAAAATGTGATTGTATGATGGATGGCAGGATTGATTGTTTTATAAGTGTTCTGTATCCCCCCAAACTTATGGTAAGTAGATCTTTTGTGGGAGATGCAGTGAAACATCACTAAAAATCTAACCTTATATATAGCCTTTTCCATTTCCAATGATGAGTCACTCACAGTTGTGGTGCATTGTTACAGAGGTGGATGTCCTTTGAGGATGTGACTGTGACCTTCAGCCAGGAGGAGTGGCAGCAACTGGACTCTGCCCAGAGACGCCTGTACCAGGACGTGATGCTGGAGATCTACAGCCACCTCTTGGCAGTGGGTGAGCACAAATGGCCCGGGGACCCAGGATGAGCTCCAGTGAGGAGATTGCCTTCTTTCTCTTTACAAAGCATGGTGGGGTATCAGAAGTCTCTCTCTCTCTCTCTCTCTCTCTCTCTCTCTCTCTCTCTCTCTTTCTCTTTCTGTCTCTGTCTCTGTGTGTGTGTGTGTGTATGTGTGTGTTTGCTTTGTTTACCCTGATGCTTCATTTCTTTTGTATTAATTATCCAAAGTAGAAAATGTTGACTTGGTTCTACCAATGAGGCAGTGCAAGGCTTCATTGTATCATCTCTAAAGACAAGGAACTACCCAAAAATCCAATATCCTTTTGATTAACAGGGTATCCCATTCCCAGCCCTGGAGTCATCTTTAGGATTGAGAGAGGAAAGGAGGCACAGGCAGGGAAGGCTGAATTCCCAGGCCAGCAGTGTCAAGGTGAGTCATTGCTTCCCAGGTGGGGGTCAATTTCATGAGGCCATTGTCAGTTTGTCTCACCAAGTCCCCAGCAGTGGTCACTTTTGGGTTGTTTTCTCCTTGGAATTTTTCTAGTTAATTCTGCAGATCATTTATTATTGATTGGAGGCACTGTGAGACTTTCTGAAAGGTGAGTTTGTGGGACAACCTTGTCTGACCATGGATATGAATGAACCTAAGTGTATTAACTCATCCATTTTCTAATAATGATGACCAGTTACACTCCCATATGTAAATGTACAAGAGTTTTTATTTGCACATCTTGTTTGTGAACATCTGACATTAGCAAACTTGGTTAATATATTGCCCAAGTAATGGAGAAAGGACTGGTTATAATTTGTGTGTTCTAACAACTGACTTTTAGTCTGTTGTAGTATATTGGTTTTTTGGGTTCTTATTATTGTTTATGTTGTGTCTATGTTTTTGCTTTTTCCTGTCTGTCTCTGAATTCATTGATTTTTCTTTCCTGTGCTGGTTCATCTTTTCCGCTTAGGTGTGGCACCTTAGGCTTAGTGTTCTGTGTGTTCCTCTTCTCATTCTGTGATAGGTTTGCCTTAATGGCTCTGTTCATTCTGAATATGCAGTTCTCATTGTTGTATTATGATAAATTTCTTAGTCCCTGACCTTATAGACTATAAAGTCTCTCCTGCCTTGTTTAGATAAATGAAAACATTCCTATAAGATGGATCTCTTCCTTCATTTTGGGAGATAAGAAATTGGGATCTACCTCATTCAAGTCAGAAAGTTTTTTATATTTTTTTGTCTGGCCAATCATCTTTCTCTTCTGGGCTTCTGAACTATTTTTCTTGGTGCTTTAATTTAGTTTATTATTTTGGAATCCCTACCCATTTTCCTTTTTTGAATACACCATCTCCTTCTTTTGTTATTTGTTTATTTCTGTGGTATTTATTTATTTTTGGTTATTACTATTCTTTTTTTTTGTTTGTTTTTTTAGGTAGGTCTCTGTGTCTGGCTTTGTAGATCAGGCTGTCTTGTATTCACAGAGATCCACTTACTTCTGCTTCTTAAGTGCTGGGATTAAAGGGCTATGCCACCATATCTGGGTCTTTCTTATTTAGGTTAAGTTCTTTATGTGATTTATAGATTCCACTGAAGACATGTGATTAATCAAAATGTTACTGATAGATTTTATTGCAACAAATTTTATTTTGCTTTTTGATACATTTTATGCAAAATGCAGTTAATTTCTAATAATAGGATTCAGAAACTTTCTGATGTTCTTAACGTGTTTATATTTATGTGCCTCATCCTCTGATCCATTGTTGTCATAATTATATTAATGTCTGCTATGTAGGTGATCTCCATTATATACAGATGTTGATAAACTTGTTTTTACTAATTGTTAGCATCATCAGCATCATTAGTATCTGATTTAGGCATTTATGTTCAGACTCAGTTCTCTGTATGATTCATCCTTCATCCTATTCACTCTGTTTGTTCTTTTATCTCTTTCTGTTCCTAGAAAAATCAGGAATTGACACCTCACCACAGAAAGTATCTGAGAAAGCTTCAGTTCATAGTGATGTGGCAAGTGAAGTCAAAAGAGATGGTTCATGGTGTTCCGCTTTACAAGAACTATGGCAGGATGCTGATATTGCTAAGAGAGAGAAACAAAACCATATTCTACCCTTGCCTCCTGGTACTTTCCTCAAGAAAACTCTGAGCACAAATAGTGGTCATGAATATCAGAAGCCTGGGAAAACCATTCCTTTGGGACCCTACCTCATTTCTACACAAGAGAATCTTCCACGATATTGCTTACTTCCAAAAAGTTTGGAGCTAAACCTAGGAGCAAATGGTCAGAATGAAAGCTGTGTCACAGAACAGCTTATTAACATTGTTGCATCCAGTCAGCTCCTGATACAAGGCTCTTGTAATGCTAACTGTGTGGTTACTCATGGGGAAGAATCATGCAGAAGTACTGGGAATGGAGAAGTTGTCAGCCACAAACAACATGAAAACCATTCTCAGGAGAAAGCAGATCAAGGTTCTCAGTGTGGGGAGGTACTCTATGCCATATCTTTGCAAAAACCTGAGATCACTCTCTCTCTGGACAGACCTATTGTTTCTTACAATGGTGGGAAGGCCTTCCTTTACATGTCGGATTCATCGAGTTATCCATTCCAGCTGAAGGTGGATCATCTAGTTCAGACTGGAGGGGACCCTTACAAATGCAGCAGCTGTGAGAAATCCTTTTTTACTGAGGCTGCACTCCAAGAGCATGAGCAAATTCACACAGAAGAGAAGCCGTACGTGTGTACACTGTGTGGAAAAGCCTGCAGAGATAGGTCAACTTTCTATGAACATGAATTGCTTCACAAGAATCACACGCCTTTTATCTGTGACAAGTGTGGTAAAGCCTTCTTACGTAAGTCAGAGTTGACATCTCATAAACAAAGTCACAATGGAGAGAAGCCTTACAAATGCAACGACTGTGGAAAATCCTTTAAATTTCCATCCCAGCTGAAGGTGCATCACCAAAGTCACACGGGTGAGAAGCCTTACGAATGCCGTGAATGTGGAAAGTCATTCAGTAAAACAGCCAAACTCAAGGTGCATCAACGGATTCACACAGGGGAGAAACCTTATGTGTGTTCTCAATGTGGAAAGGCCTTCAACCAGAAATCAATACTAGATAGGCATGAAAAGCTCCACCCTGGGGAGAAGCCTTATAAATGCAGTGACTGTGGAAAGTCATTCAATTATCCATCCCAACTGAAGGTGCATTGCCATAGTCACACAGGGGAGAAGCCCTATAAATGTCACGAGTGTGGGAAGTCCTTTAATTTCCCATGTGAGCTGAAGGTACACTATCAGAACCACACAGGAGAAAAGCCGTACAAATGCAGTGAATGTTGGAAACTGTTCAGTAAAATGTCCCAACTGAAGGCACATTATCGAGTTCACACAGGAGAGAGACCTTATAAATGCAGCCACTGTGGAAAAGCCTTCTCTACTAAGGAACAAGTCCAAGAGCATGAGCGAATCCACACAGGAGAGAAACCCTTTGTGTGCACTGAATGTGGAAAAGCCTTCAGTAGCAGGTCATCTTTTCGTAAACACCAGTTAATTCACACTAAAGAGAAGCCTTTTGTCTCTCAGAAATGTGAGACGGGCCTCCAGGAGTCTACTTTGACACCCCATCAGCAACTTCATATTGGTGAGAAGCCTTACACATGCCCTGACTGTGGGAAGCTGTTTAATTATCCATCCCAACTGAAATCACATTATCAAATCCACACAGGAGAGAAGCCTTGTAAATGTCTTGATTGTGGGAAATCATTTAGTAAAACATCTCAACTGAAGGCACATTCTCGAATTCACACAGGGGAGAGGCCTTATGTGTGTTCTGTGTGTGGAAAGGCCTTTAAGCAATTGTCAACATTGAGCAGACATGAAAAAATTCACATGGTTGAGAAGCCTTACAAATGCAGTTTTTGTGGGAAATCATTTTGTTCTCCATCTGAACTGAAGGTGCATCTTCTAATTCACACAGGAGAGAGACCTTACAAATGCAGCAACTGTTGGAAAGCCTTTTGTACTAAGGTCCAACTCCAAGAGCATGAGCGAATTCACACGGGAGAGAGACCTTATGTGTGTTCTCATTGTGGGAAAACCTTTAGAAGCAGGTCAGTTTTCTCTAAACATAAGTTGATTCACAGGAAGGAAACACCTTTTGTCTGTGAGAGATGTGGGCAAGTGTTCTTACAGAAGTCAGAATTGACATCTCATCTACAAACTCATACAGAGGATAAGCCTTAGGAATGTCAAGACTGGGAAATCGTTTAGTCAGATCACCAACTGAGGGTATACCGTCAAGTTCACATGGTGAAGAAGGATTCCAAGTGTAGCATCTGTGGGAAAGTCTTGGCTTCTATGCCCTACTCTGACAGCATGAACAAACAAATTCACCCACGAGGGAGACCACCTTTGTGCTCTGAATGTGGAAAAGCCTTCAGTAGTAGGCTAACTTTATGGACATCACATGTCTCATACTAGGGTGAGACCTTTGTCTCTCACGGAGTGGGTCAGATTTTGCATCTCGTGAAAGAATTCACATTGGAAGAGAAGGTTTTGGAATGTCATGATTGGGAAATCGCTCATTACTATGTCACAGATCAGTCCCATCATCAGTTCATGGGTGGGGATGCCCTATTTGTGTTCTGAATGAAGGAGGGGTCTTAACAGGACAGAATTCAACATAGACTACATGATTCATACCACAGTCAGTTTTTACAGGTGCAGTTTTACATAACAGGGTTTACTGAGAAATGAGTTCCTAGCTTACTAGTGTATTCCAAAATGAAATTTATTTATCTACTTGAAGTTCATTTTATGTGGGATCTAATTCCACACCTCCTGATTGATATTTAGACGTAACAAACATTACGCATGAGGAAAGTTAGTCACACATTAATAATGATAAGCACACATATTTATATTTGTCTTATTAAACATGAGTTTCATTTCAGGTTGATCTTGACTAATTTCAGAAATGTTTTGTAGAATGGGATATAAGATACATTTTACCAAACTATTAGAAAATTTATGGGAAATTAAGTCAGTTATATTCCCATTTGTTGTGGGAGTTCAGTAAATCACTTAAGTTCTAGCCATGGGAAGGATGATTTTATAAAAGGACATGTGTATGGAAAAAAATATGTGAGTGTATGTATATATATGTATACATGTGCCTGTATTTGGTCAGTGCCTGTATGTATGTATTCCCACCATTTTGGGGTGTTTTCTATAGAATTAACTGCATATTAGAAGATGTTAATTATCAAAAAGTACATTCATTTATTTTGTATATATTTATGTACACGTGCTGCTAGGTGTATGTGGCTGTAGGAAGATCAGTGAATTGGTGAGAGTCAGTGATCTCACCATGCTGATCCTGGGGATTGAACTTGGATTGTCAGGCTTGGTGACCATCACGTTTGCCCATTAGCTATCTTGCTTGCCCTGTAGCTATTATATTTATTTTTTATTAACAGTTTCTATCTTGTACCATCAGTAATGAATACTTTTTTATTATATTGATGTACTTTGAATAAATGAGATCTAGTGCAGTCACTGCTCACGTTGCTTTTCTTTTGTGATGAGCTCAAGTCTATTCAGCTTTTTCTATGTGTAGCATGTGTGGTGATACTGGAACCAACCATTCAGTCTGTACTTCTTAGTTTTAGGTTATTTGGGTGTGAGTGCTGGTATTTGTGAGCTATTGCACACGTAGAGGTCAGAGGACAACTTCCAGGAGTCCATCTTCTCCTACCTCTGGGTACAGAATCTCTCTGGTTTCTGCCACTGCATTGCATGGTCAGGCTAGCTGTTTTGTGAGTTTCCAGGAGATAATTCTCCTTTCTCCACCATCCATCCATCCATCCATCTTGTCAGAGGAGTGCTTTAAATACAGATGTGCACCATTGTATCTGGCTTTTAAAGTGGGTTTTGGGGATTGAATTTAGATTTTGTTTTTGTTTTTTGAGACAAGAGTTTTTCTGTGTAACAGCCTTGACTGTCCTGGAACTCAGTCTGTGGGCCAGGCTTGCCTTGAATTCACAGAGATCCGCCCGTCTCTGCCTCTTGAGTGTTGAGATTAAAGGCGTGTGCCACCCACTGCTCCACTTTAAGTTTTTTTTTTTAAATTTTATTTATTATGTATAAAACATTCTGCTTCCATGTATATCTGCACACCAGAAGAGGGCACCAGATCTCATAATGGATGATTGTGAGCCACCATGTGGTTGCTGGGAATTGAACTCAGGACCTCTGGAAGTGCAGTCGGCGCTCTGAGCCATCTCTCCAGCCCCTCCACTTTAAGTTTTAAGGCTTGTATTTCAAATGCTTTCCCCCAGTGAGCCATCTTACTAATCCTTCCTACATACAGGGTATGTATCAGGAGTTAGCAGATCATGGCTATTGAACTTGTGGCCTGTGAACTTTTATTAAAAGTAAAATTTGGGGGCTAGAGAAATGGCTCAGCTTGCATCCCCAACACACAGGTAAAAAGCTGAGCAGAATGATGTGTGCCAGTAATCTCAGTGTTTGGAGTGGGTTGGGGGACTGGAGACAGCATGGTCCACAGAGCTTGCTATCCTCCAGCCTGGTGGGATGGTTTGTTGCAGCTTCAGTAGAAACTTCATCTCAGAAACTAGGATGTAGAGCTGGAGAGATGGCTCAGCAGTTAGGTGTGCTTGCTGTTCTTCAGAGGATATGAGTTCAATTCCCAGCCCCATTGCCACCTAAAACTCCATTTCCAGGGAATAGAGACCTCTTTCGGTCTTCACAAGCACCTGCACACATGTAGCATACATTCTACACAGAAACACATACATAAATAAAAAATAAATCTTTAAAAATAATAGGTTCCTTTATTGTACAGGGTTGTTTTGGGCTATTCTGGGTTTTTTGTTTTTCCATATGAAGTTGAGTACTGTTCTTTCAAGGTCTGTGAAGAATTGTGTTGGGATTTTGGTGGGAATTGCATTGAATCTGTAGACTACTTTTGGCAAGATTGCCATTGTCATTTGCTTCTTTTTTTGTGTGTTCAGTCAGACTGAAGAATCAAGGGTGGATGGGACATTAGCTTTGTAATTTATGGGTCTGAGGGAAAAGCAGGGTTTCTTGGGGCGTGTTCATAGACTTGTGAAAATGTATCTTAGCTGCCCAGAGGTGAGCAGCTTGTTTAGTATGAGGCCCTTGAAGTCACACAGAAGGGTCATGAGTGTCCAGGGAAACAGTTCCTATTATAATTGCGAGAAAAGCTGAGTCAAATCTTGATGTTTGTTGTTAATCTCAGCTCAAGCATTGAGTTCCCTATATGTGCAGTGAACTGCAGAGGGTCCAGGCTTGTGCAGGTCAGAGAGACTGGACAAGAGATGCAGAGTTGGTGGGGAAAACACAGACTTCTGAGGGGTAAAAGTTTTTTCTATATTTTTCAGGCACTCTTTTCATATTTCCCACACCAAGTCCATTACAAGAGGAGGATTTTTTCTATAACCAACAGTAACATAGTTACTACATAATCACCATAAAAACATTTTTTTTTTCCAGCTGGTGCAAGCCTTTAGCACTTAAGAGGCAGAGACAAAAGAGTTTGAGGCCAAGCTGGCCCACAAAGCTAGTTCCCAGGACAGCCTGAACTGTTACACAGAGAAACTCTGCCTCAAAACAAAATGAAACAAAAACATGTTTTTCTGGAACAGGTCAACAGCATTGTATTTCTTATGCACATCCTTAAGCATTTTTTTTTACCAACCCACACTCAGTTACACACTCTTCTTTCAGACTTCCCAGATGAGGGGCCTTTCAACCACAACTGCTTACATAGGTAGCAGTTTTTGTAACAGTTTTGAAACAGTTTACTAGTTTCATGTTTTATATTTTAGAGTTGTGTCCAGTTATCTTAACTAACCATCCATTTCTTTGTTTTTGAGTTACATGAAGTCATTATTTAAAGATCCGTTTTAGTTATGATGCACACTGACCAAAAAAATCCAAAAAAACAAAACCTAGAGTTAGCCTGACTCCTGGGACTGGATTGCTTAACTTAATCATTAGCCTAAGCCACAGTCTATAGAACTCAAGTGAAGCTCAGAAGTCCTAGCTGTGTGACACTTCTTATTCCTATTTTCTATCCTCTGCAGCCCCTGCTTTATCAGGGGCAGGGGCAACACCACCAAACTAGCCTCTGTCATAATCGCTTACTACATCTGTTTAAAGCCATTACAGGTTTTACACATCAAAATTCTATTGAACACTATTATCGTATAAAGTCATTACTTGAGTTAAACAGTACAGCTAAAGAGAAAATCATCTTCATACTAACTCACAGGTAAAAATGCTCAGAAGGGGCTATGGCCATGAGAAGCTCACATTACATTAAAGGCAATGGGGATCCCCCTACACCCATTCACACCGTGCCAGATACCAGAGAAAAATAGCAGTGGCAAACCTGTAATGGCACAGCAGTGGCAAAAAACATGGGACTAAAGCCCGCAGGACTTCACTTATTGGATATCTGACCCATCAGAGCCTTGCATTCTGGTGAACTGAACTCCTGAAGCTCTATTGCCACCTGCTGCTCCTCTGATGTGGCGTAGTGAACACCATGATAGAGAATACCATCTGATTTGATCTAAAAACACTAACCAGCCCCATTGTCCCCCAAACCTACCTGGCACACCCTTTGATAGTACTAAGAATTAAGTACAATGTAGTACATGGTCTCAGCCCCAGTATGCATTGGGAAATGATCTTCAGTTGCTAAGTGGGGAGCAACAAGCACCCATCTAAGATAGCCCTGGTGGGGCACCCTAGAGAAGCAGAGAGAATTGGAAGTGTGAGGTATTCAGATGGCACCCTGGCTGGGGTCTCAAGTGTTGATGTGGGGGAAATAAAGCCATATCTCTTAAGAGAATAAGAAATAGTTGATTCTAGAGCCAAATCTGAGTGACCATGGCCTGGGAACAGATTTAGGTTACCCCAAATTCCTGTTCCACTGTGGAAACACATGAAGTTAGTTAGTTTTACAGAGTAAAGAATCATTATCAAGGAAATTTTAAAATACATTGGTGGGTACACCAGAAAGATGGTCACAGCAAGATGGAGGAGCCTCTCCTTTTGGTCTCAGATGTTATCTGGTGACATTCTTAGCTTTTGGGTTGGTGGAAGCTACTGGTCTGCTAAATTCATAGGTTTCAAAGTTTTTTTTTTTTTTTATCTTATTAGCCACAGGATATTAGTTCTGACAGGTGAGCAAGGAATGGCTATTCCAGGAGCTAAAGCTAACCTGAAATGGGACTGGAGTGATAGCTCATCAGGTAAGAGCACTGGCTGTGCTTTTTCAGAGGATCAAGTTCAACTACCCATTGGACCTGCAATTATAAATGACTACACCCTCTTCTGGCTGTTGCGTGCACATGGTTCACAGACATACACAGAGGCAAAACAACCCTAAAATAACAACTCTAAAAACAAACTACTCCAGGACAAGGTGATTAGTTTACAGAACTGCAGCATTGCAGCTTTCCCATATCACGACAGTTCTAAAATTAGCAAAGAAAATAAAGCCCAGATAAAGAAACTCCCCAAATGGAATGTAGGGCAGCCTGACCCAGAAACTGACCAAGGCCACTATGACTTAGTTCCTGGAATTTGCCAGCCACCAGCAATTACTCCCTTACAAGGCCATAAGATAAGTGGATACCAAGAATTTCCAGATGACCACTCCCCCTCAGGGAGCTCATGAAGGAAACAGATTGCCCCACTGACCAAGAGTCAACAGTTGACAAATAGGGTCCTTATGAAACAAAGAGATAGCAGCAACTTGATTAGCACATCCTGAGGCCTGAGGGTTTTACAATAGGTGGGACAGGAGGCCATCTGATTCCCAGCCCTCCCCTCAAGACAAAGGGCCTCCTAGGAACCCATGACTCTGGTCACATACTCAATGGTCAGAGGGTGGTGGCCCCTCCCTAAGCTTGTGGTTTTTGCCTTTAAAAACACCTGTGCCTGGAGATCAGGGCTTCTCTCTAGCCTGCGTGCTGAGGATGCCCATTTGAATAAATGTTCACCATTCATTAAAGCCTCTTGTGTGTTGCATCAACTGGACTGGATATTGAATTCTTGGGCGACTGTCCAGGTCGGAGATTCTTCAATCTGAGGGTCTTTCATTTGGAGGTCCCATGAGACCTGGTCGACCCCAGATTCAACTCCACTGCCAGTTGGAGGTAAGGTCGAGCTTGGAATCTATATGTTTGATGTTGTGTCCTGTTAAGTCTTTTGATGGATCTGAATCTGTGCCTGTGCAGGACCTATATTGAGTAAGGAACACAGCGGGAAGCAGACGTGCCCTGAGACCCTTGGTCCTGCCTTGGACGGAAGTCTAAGGGTTGTTTGGAGGAAGGAAGGCGACGAAGTCTCACTTCTCCGAGGGACAGCCGGCCCTGGGACTCAGCTTCCTTCCCCTTCTGTAATTTTGGTTTGGCGCCATTCCTCTGCTGTGCAGTTTGTCCCAGCTGTATTATTTGTCCTTCTGTTTTTACTGTTTGTGTCAACAACTAACTACCCCCTTGAGCCTGACACTAGATCATTGGCAAGATGTCTTGAAACGAGCCCACAACGAATCTGTTGAAGTTCGAAAGAAGAAATGGTGAACTTTCTGTTTCACGGAATGGCCCACTTTCAATGTGGGTTGGCCAAGGGATGTCACCTTTAATCTTACTACTATCTTGCAGGTCAAAGCTTGCGTTTGCCAGCCAGGATCACAGGGCCACCCCAACCAGGTTCCCTATATTGTCACCTGGGAAAGCCTGAGCCGAGATCCTCCCCCTTGGGTTAGGCCTTTCCTTTCACCCCCTCCTTCGGCGCCGCCTGACACCTTTACCTTCCCATGTTCCACTTCTCCCCACTCCCTCAGCTCCTCCTACGATCTCTTCTCTGCTTCCCTTGATGGAGTCCTGAACTCCCGACCCTAGACCCAAAGCTTCCCCTGTCCTGCCAGATACACAGGAGGATCTCCTCCTCCTGGACCCCTCCCCCATATCTTAATTCCCAGCTGGCGGCACCTCAGCCCCTGGCATCTGTCTGGGGACCCCCATCCCCAGATTCCACCTTGACACCAGCTACCAGAGACCCCCAGGACCCGTCACCACCCTCCACCCAACTACGGCCCCACAGAGACAGGACAGCAGAGGGACCGGATGACCCTGGGATCATCTAGGCCTTACCCCTCAGGCTAATAGGGGAGGGGCGCTTCCAGTATTGGCCCTTCTCCTCTGTGGATCTTTATAATTGGAAAACCCATAACCCCTCCTCGAAGGACCCTCAAGCCTTTACAGGTCTCATTGAATCCATCCTTATCACCCATCAGTCCACATGAGACGATTGCTAACAGCTCTTGCAGACTCTCCTCACAACCGAGGAGAAAGGATGAACAGAACGATTAAAGAGACCCTAACTAAATTGACCATAGAGACTGGCACTAGAGACTGGGTACAGCTCCTGCCCATGGCACTATTCCGAGTTCGGAATAACCCCTCAGTGCATGGGCCTTTTGAGATCTTATTTGGAGGACCCCCACCCATCATGGATATACTCTCCACTGATTCTAACCATCCCATTGACTCCTCTTCCCTCCAGGCCTGGCTACTGAAAGACCCTCAGATTGAGGAGCCTCTACGCATTGGACGGTTTTCCCCAAAAACTCAATGTCCAGTCCAGTTGATGTAAAAACAAGAGGTAAGTTTATTGTGGGATGTTTGTGCAAATGGGCCTCCCAGTCCGACAGACCAAGGAAGCCCTGTTCCTTAAAGGCAGGACTCTTTTATAGGAAGAAATCACAAGGTTTTGGGGAGGGGAGGAGGTTCCGGTACATAACTGGAGTCACAAGTCCTTTGAAGGTCTCTTATCTTTGGGGCCAGATGGTCTCCTCCCTCACCAGTTGGGTCAACATCCCACGGAATGAACCAGTAATTGCAGCTATCTCTTTGGTTTCTCAGGGGCTCTCTTTTGTCAATTGTTACATTAACTGGTGGGATAGTCTGTTCTTATCTTCACGACCCCATGGGAGGGTGGCCCTTTGGAAGTTCTTGGTATTTAGTTAGGCTATCTTTTGGCCTTGTAAGGGAGTTATTGCTTCCGGCTGGGAAATTCCAGGGACTTGAGTCATTGTGGCCTTGGTTAGATTTTTAAGTCAGGCCACCCTGCTTTTAATGTGGGAGGTTTTTTTAAGCCTCCTTATTTTATTTCTTTGTTAAGTTTGAAGTACTTCACTACGTGCCCTTCAGATTATTCAAAACCAGATCTGGAAGCCACTGGCCGCAATGTACCAGACCAGAAATCCTACTGTGCCTCATCCATTCCAGATTGGGGACACTGTGTACATCAGACGTCACCAATCCAAGACTCTTGAACCCCATTGGAAGAGCCCCTATACTGTGCTCCTGACCACCCACCCCTACGGCACTCCAGGTGGACAGGATCCCTGACTGGGTCCACGCCTCACATGTCAAGAAGGTCGGCGGCAGGGGGGATCAGGCTGAGGACAAGGCATCGGAATGGAGACTGCAGCTCACCCAAAACCCGCTCAAGCTAAGACTTACACGTGATATTTAATTGTTTTGCTATGCCTGTTGTTTTCTCTCTTCCCTGCCCCAGTTAAGAGTACCCCACATGCCCCTCAGCAATTGACCTGGCAGGTAATTTCCCAGACAGGAGAGGTCCTCTGGTCCACCTCTGGCAATTAACCACCAGGCACCTGGTGGCCGGTCCTTACCCAGGATTTTTGTCAACTGGCTGCCGGACTAGAGACTTGGGATATTCACACCTACGGGGCAGACTCCCTTCAAAAGGAGATGCCTGGACTGAGATAGGTGATGGATGGTATTGGGGCTGTACTAGCCCCATGCTCCATGTCTCCTAGCAGCATCAGACTTCTATGTCTGCCCCCAGCCCGGCAAACCCGAAGGGATTCAATGAGGATCAGGATGTGGGGCATACCAGGAATACTTTTGCAGCAAATAGGGATGTGAAACCACTGGGGATGTCTATTGGAACCAAGTTCATCTTGGGATCTAATAACCATGCTCTGGAATTACACCCGCCCACGGGGAAACTGTAATTCTCCCGGCGGTTGGGGAAATTGGATCTGTGATTCAGCACTATGCCTCCCCTTCAGGATTGAACTCACTAACCATGGCAAGAAAAATTATGCTGTCTGGCTAAAAGGGAAAACCTGGGGATTAAGATGGTATCTCCAAGGACTAGATAAAGGGGTTATCTTCACAATCCGCCTGGAAATACAGAGAGCCCTTCCCCACGAGCCATAGGGCCCAATCTAGTCCTTAGAAACCCGGGGACACCTAAGCCCCCCACACCTAAAGCCCCAGCCTTGGTCACCACCGCAGTCCCATTTACCACCGGACCTTCCCCTGCCACTGCCTCCCAAGAAGATACTCCCTCGACTGGACAATGGATATTTGATTTGGTCCAGGGAGCCTTCTTTGTCCTTAATCAAACCAGGCCAGATATGATATATAATGAACTCAGGAATGCCATGGCACAGACCTAAAGGTATTAGAACGGTCAATAACTAAATTAGAAGAGTCACTGGCTTCCCTGGCAGAGGTGGAACTTTAGAACTGGAGGGAGTTAGATCTGCTGTTCCTGAAGGAAGGAGGACTCTGTGCTGCCCTTAAAGAGGAATGGTTTCTATGTTAATCACTCAGGGGTATCAGGGATTCAATGGCCAAACTCAGAGAAAGATTGGCTCAAAGACAGAAGGAGGCCGAGGCTCATCAGGGATGGTTCAACAGGACCCCATAGTTGACCACCTTAGTTTCCACTCTAATAGGACCCCTGTTCATACTCCTCCTGCTCCTGACATTTGGCCCTTGTCTCCTCAACAGGCTCTTACAGTTATATGTGAGAGACTATCACTCAGGCCCTTGTCCTTACTCAACAGTATCTAGCCATACCGAACATTGAGGTCCCCTGAGGTTTTAAGATTAAAACCTTGCAAAAAAAGGAGGAAACGAAAGACTGAAAAATTAGCAAAGAAATAAAATAAAGCCCAGATAAAGAAACTCCCCAAATGGAATGTAGGGCGGCCTGACCCAGAAACTGACCAAGGCCACTATGACTTAGTTCCTGGAATTTGCCAGCCACCAGCAATTACTCCCTTACAAGGCCATAAGAAAATATATAAGGAGCTCAAGAAGCTAGCCACCAAAACACCAAACAATGAAATTAAAAAGTGGGGTGCAGAACTAAATAGAGAACTCTCAACAGAGGAATCTGAAATGGCTGAAAGACACTTAAGAAAGTGCTCAAAATCATTGGCCATCAGAGAAATGCAACTCAAAACAACTCTGAGATACCACCTCACGCCTGTCAGAATGGCTAAAATAAAAAATACCAATGACAATCTATGCTGGCGAGGATTCGGAGAAAAAGGAACACTCCTCCATTGCTGGTGGGAGTGTGAACTTGTAAGACCACTCTGGAAATCAGTGTGGCGGTTGCTCAGAAAAAATGGGAATCAGTCTACCTCAAGATCCAGCCATTCCTCTCTTGGGTATATATCCAAATAGTGCATGTTCATACAACAAGGACTTATGTTCAACCATGTTCATAGCAGCATTGTTTGTAATAGCCAGAACCTGGAAGCAACCTAGATGCCCCTCAACTGAAGAATGGATTGAGAAAATGTGGTACATCTATACAATGGAGTACTACTCAGCAGAAAAAAACCAATGGAATTTTGAAATTCGCAGGCAAATGGATGAAACTAGAGGAAACCATCCTGAGTGAGGTAACCCAGTCACAAAAAGACAAACATGGTATGTACTCACTGATATATGAATTTTAGACATAGAGCAAAGGATTACCAGCCTATAATGCTCTTCACCAAAGAAACTAGGAAACATGAAGGACTCTAAGGGATAAATGGTCCCCAGGAATGGAAGTGGCATGAACTCCTGAACTAATTGGGGGCATGAGTGTAGGGGTGGAAGGAGCTGCTACAATAAGAGCAAGAGAAGAGGAGTAGAGGAAAGGAAATGGAGGGGCAGAAATACTGAGTTGGGGGAATAGAGGAAAGAGAGCAGGATGAGAGATACCATATCAGAGGGAGCCACTATAGGTCCGAGAAGAGATCTGGAACCAGGGAGATCTCCAGAGACCTACAAGGATGACACAATCGGACAATCCAGGCAATGGTGGAGAGGATAACCTAAAAGCCCTTCCCCTAAAATGAGATTGATGACTTCTCTTTATGCCATCCCAGAGTCCCCAGCCAATGGCTGATGGAAGCAGAGACAGACATCCACAGATATACACTGAGCCGAATGAAGAACGAAGGGGTCTGTACCAGATTGGAGAAACCCACAGGAACAGTTGACCTGAACAAGGGAGAGCACATGGGCCCCAGATGCTGTCAGGGAGACCAGTACAAGACTGATCCAGACTCCTGAACATGGATGTCAATAAGGAGGCCTCTGCACTCCAGGGAGCCTCTGATGGTGGATTAGTATTTTTCCCTGGTGCAAGAAGGGACTTTGAGAGCCCATCCCACATGAAGGGTTACACTCTGGCCCTGGACACATGGGGAAGGGCCCAGGACCAGCACAGGAAGATTTGGTGGACTTTGCAGAGCCCCCGTTGAGGGCCCTACCCTGCCTGGGGAGTGGTGGGGGTGGGCTGGGGTGGGGAGGAGGGTTGGGGGGTGAAGGGAGGGAGAGGGAGAGGGAGAAGGGACTTGAAACAAGCTTGTTCCCTAACCAGAACTAATAAATAAATTAAAAAAAAGATAAGTGGATACCAAGAATTTCTAGATGGCCACTCTCTCCCGGGGAGCTCATGAAGGAAACAGATTGCCCCACTGACCAAGAGTCAACAGTTGACAAATAGGGTCCTTATGAAACAAAGAGATAGCAGCAACTTGATTAGCACATCCTGAGGCCTGAGGGTTTTACAATAGGTGGGACAGGAGGCCATCTGATTCCCAGCCCTCCCCTCAAGACAAAGGGCCTCCTAGGAACCCATGACTCTGGTCACATACTCAATGGTCAGAGGGTGGTGGCCCCTCCCTAAGCTTGTGGTTTTTGCCTTTAAAAACACCTGTGCCTGGAGATCAGGGCTTCTCTCTAGCCTGCGTGCTGAGGATGCCCATTTGAATAAATGTTCACCATTCATTAAAGCCTCTTGTGTGTTGCATCAACTGGACTGGATATTGAATTCTTGGGCAATTGTCCAGGTCAGAGATTCCTCAGTCTGAGGGTCTTTCACTTGCAGACACTGCTTCTTTCAATGAATCATTTCCTATTGAGCCTTGGATGCCCTTTCCCTTTATCACATGACAGCCTTGCTGTGTTTATCCTACTGATATCTTCACATAACCTTAAGATAGTACCTTCACCTCTCATTAGACTTGTACACGTCTCTCCTCAGACCACTGTAACAACCTTCTGGCCACTCCTCTATCAAGTAGGTTTTCAACCCTTCCTTTGAAACTCACCTCACTCATTTAAAGTTACAACAGGAGGTTTTCTTTTTCCTCTGCTTGTAAGGGCTTTCCCCAGGTCTGTTCCTTGGCTCACCACAGGAACCAGACTCTAAAACACTTACTCCATCATATTAATGAGTATGTATGGTTAGGTACCTGGAAAGGCAAGTCTTTGATAACATCAAAGAGGTTCTCTCTTTGTGTGTATTTGAGGGGTGTAGTAAAGAAACTGCCAATGTGACCACTACAGTATTATCAGGGACAAAGAGGAGCAGATGGGCAGTTGCCAGGACTATGGGAGCAGAGAAGATAGCAAAATCGGTGGAGGAGTCCTGCCAGTTGTAAGGTGTTTTGTTATTGTAGGAGGAGGACAGGTTAGCTGGAACAGCCTAGGAATTAATGTGGAGCTCTGATCTGTTGGAAGTCTGTTCATAGAAAGTTGTGTTCACTATCTATCAGGTAGAACAGGTGCTGTGGGAAGAGCAGGTGTTGCAGAAGGAGAAAAAGATAAGCTAGTGCTGAGCGAGGCTGACTCACTGGTGTACTCCAAGGCTTCCAGATGAAACTCAAGGATCCCCCGGGTCTCCAGGCGCAGACACACTGTTGGCCACTGGTGGTGTAGTTGGTGAGATAGATGGAGATAAACTCCACTCATTGTAGTTCTGTGGGAAGCCCTTCTCTCTGTGCCTCCTTAGCAGAGAGTCTAACATGAAGAAGAGCCGAAACGTTCATTTCATGTTGTTTTGTTAATCACCACTAGAACTGCTAGCAAGGAGCCTGCACTATATCCTGTTGTAACTGGGGATGCTCTTGCCCAGCATGCTTGGGCTCCTGGCTTCCATTCCCATCATTGCAAAAACAGAACAAAAAGGAACTTTTGCTTTTGGATTATTGTTTATTTGGTTGGATTTTGAGACTATCACTCCCATAGCCCAGACTGGCACTGAATCCTCCTGACTCATTTCCAGTTTACCACAGTGTACACAGCCCATGCATAATTCCTATTCATGGGGCTACATCCTGATTGTCAGTGAACCCTAAGATCCTAAGACCATTCACATTCAATTTTGAGTGTGTGTATGAATTTTTGAGGAAGATCTGTCTGTATTGCCCAGGCTAGTCTAGAATTCATGGGTAAAAGTGGTCCTTCCAGGAGTTGGAAGGACAAGGATGTCTCAAAATTTAAGAGTACTAACTGCTCCTCCCTTTGGAAGAACCTTGATTCAATTCTCAGCATCCATATGGGGGCTCATAATCATCTATAACTCCAGCTCAGGGAATCTGACCTTTCTTTTCTGGATTCCTCAGGTACTAGCAGGCACATGGTGGGCAGGCATCATCCAGACAAAACACTCAGGCACACAACATTTAAAAAATAGTCCTCCAAAATAGCCTTCTAAGGCTGAGGGACTCTGATCATGTACCACAGTGACCTGTTGGGAGCCTTACAGCTTGGCATGAACCTTTAGGCCAAACTTGGCAAGCCATAGAGTTATAGAATGGTCTTTTGATTATAAATGGCTTCTAGAAGCATGAGCACCCAGAAGGAACAACATGACCCAGACATCAATCCTTTGTTCCAAACACAGGCCCACTTACCTAAGCAACCCTCCGGCATCCCACCACACCTAAGCAACCCTCCTGTGTCCCACCACTCACCTAGGTAACCCTCCCTCTCCCCACCACCCATGAACTTTTTACCCTGCCAACATCCTCCTTCTATAGTTTTCTAATATCCTGCTTAAACTAACACCTGGCTCTTGGCTTCTTCACACCCTCTCCTTTACCCCATACTACTGACTATATAAGCTGGAAAAAAATAAAATTCACCACTTGATCAGAATCCTGTTTTGTGGCCATTCTCTCGCATCTCTTGTCTCCATTCCCCTCCCTGGACTTTTTGCTCTATGTTGCTGTCCTGCCTGCTGTCCTGAAAATGAAAATGCTTTTCATTTTCAACTGGAGCTGAAATGTGCTTTTTTTTTTTGTTGTTGTTGTTCCTTGTGGGGTTTGGTTTATTTCATCAGTTTTGAAACAGGGTCTTACTATGTTACACGGGCTTGCATGGAACTGGCTATGAGGAGCTGCCTGGCCTTCAATTCACAGAGATCTGTCTGCCTCTGAAATTTGATTTTGAGCCCAGACCAGCCTCAAAATCACGATGTAGCAAACGCTGACTGAATGAGCATTATGTTTCTGTTGTATGGTTTATTATTGTCAAGTATTTTTGTTTTGGGCTAGACTTTAAACCCAGAGCTTTGTACATATAGGCAAGCATTGTATCCTGGGGTACATTGTCCTTGTGGGGGTTTATGTTTTGTTTTGCTCATCTCCTTCTGTAGCTCTTGAGAACCTTTGGCCTAGCTTCTCATTACTAGTGACACTGTATATTACTGTCAGTGCAGGAGACAGAGATGGAGGTGAACAGATTTTAGTGTGTATATGTGTGGCAGCAATTGGAAGCATTGTGGAAGGCTGGAGTGTGTTCTGATCTGAAAGCCTACATGTAGTCATATGCCATTACACTTCTTGGACCCTGGAAATAGTCCTACGGAAACGTACAAGGTTGGACCTGGCAAGGTTCTGGTAATTACCTTTCAAGCTAAAATATTAGGAAGCAATACTACCAATGTCAGGTGGCCTGTGACTAGTCAATACAAGGGAACAAAGTTAAAAATATCCCAAGAACAAAACAAAACAAAACAAAAAACTCTTTTGAGAGCCTGCCATAATCCAGTCAGAATGTCCATGATTAATTAAAACAAATGAGAGGAAATGATATCCAGGGTTATGGGAAAAGGGGAACCCTTAATTGTTGTTGATGACAGTGCAAAATGGAACAGTCACTATGAAATTCAATGTGGACATTCCTCAAAAGACAAAAATAGCTATGCCACAAGAACCAACTCTCCCACTGTTGGGCATACACTCCATTGTACAATTTTGGCCTCTGTCAAAAACCAGGTGTTCATAGGTGTGCAGATTAATATCAGGGTCTTTGATTTGATTCCATCAATCCACCTGTCTCTTTTTATGCCAATATCAAGCTGTTTTCATTACTATAGCTCTATAGTAGAGCTTGAAGTCAGGGATGATGATGCCTCCAGAAGTTCCTTTATTATACAGGATTGTTTTAGCTATTCTTGGTTCTTTGTTTATCCATATGAAGTTGAGTATTGTTCTTTCAAAGTTTGTGAAGAATTGTATTGGGATTTTGATGGGGATTGCATTAAATCTGTAGATTGCTTTTGGTAAGATTGCCATTTTTATTATGTTGATCTTACCTATCCAAGAGCATGGGAGATCTTTCCATTTTCTGATATCCTCTTCAGTTTCTTTCTTTAGGGACTTACAGTTCATACAGGTCTTTCACTTGTTTGGTTAGAGTTAACCCAAGATGTTTTATGTTGTTTGTGGCTATTTTAAAGGTGGTGTTTCTCTGATTTCTTTCTCAGCCCATTTATTGTTTATAAATAAGAGGGCTACTGATTTTTTGAGTTAATCTTGTATCCTGCCACTTTGCTGAAGATGTTTATCACTGTAGGAATTCCCAGGTAGAGTTTTTGGGGTCATTTATGTATACTATCATATCATCTGCAAGTAGTGAAAGTTTGACTTCTTTCTTTCCAATTTGTATGCCCTTGATCTCCTTTTGTCTTATTGGCCTAGCTAGAACTTCAAGTACTATATTGAATAGATACACAGAGAGTGAACAGCCTTGTCTTATTCCTTATTTTAGTGGAACCACTTTGAGTTTCTCTCCATTTAATTTGATGTTGACTGCCATATTGCTATATATTGCTTTTATTATGTTTAGATATATTCTTTGTATCCCTGATCTCTCCCAGGATCTAATGAGATGATCATGTGGTGTATTCTTTTTTCTTTCATCTTGTTTATATGGTAGATTACATTGACAGATTTCCGTATGTTGAACCAACCCTGCATCTCTGGGAAGAAGCCTACTTGGTCATGGTGAATGATTTTGTTGATGTGTTCTTGGGTTCAGTTTGCCAGCATTTTATTGAGTATTTTTCCATCAATGTTCATGAGGGAGATTGGTCTATACTTTTCTTGCTTTGTTGTATCTTTTTGTGGTTTGGGTATCAGGGTAACTTTAGCCTCATAAAAGGAGTTTGGCAGTGTGCCTTCTGTTCCTTTTGTGTGGAACAATTTGAGGGGTATTGAAATTTAGTTCTTCTTTGACATTCTGATAGAATTCTGTGCTGAAAAGGTCCTGGGCCTTTTTTGGTTGGGAGACTTTTGATGACTGCTTCTATTTACATAGGGGTTATAAGTCTATTTAAATTGCCTATCTTGTATTGATTTAATTTTGGTATGTAGAACCTATCCAGAAAACTTTTTATTTTAAATTTATTTTAAATTTATTTTAAATTTATTTTAAATTCTCCAATTTTGTGGAGTCTAGGTTTTTGAAGTATGATCTGATGTTTCTCTGGATTTCCTTAGTGTCTGTTATGTTTCCCTTTTCTTTTTTTATAATTTAAATTAGAAACAAGCTTGTTTTACATGTCAATCCCAGTTCCCTCCCCCTCCCCTCCCCCCCCCACCCCCCCATCTTCTTTGCGTCCAGGGAGGCTGCCTTCCATGGGGGATCTTCAAAGTGTATATCATTTAGAGCTGGGGGGGCCTCCCCCATGTCTAGGCTGAGAGAGTCCTCTATGTGGAATGGGCTCCCAAAGTCGGAGCATGTTCTCCTTCATCCGGAAAGTCACGTTCCACGGCCGCCGGTGCTTCCCGATCCACTGCCGGCACAGAATACGACCCTAGAGGAGGGCAGAGATGAGGAACGTGGTGTCTCTCTCGCCTCCGAGTCTCTCAGACACAGACCCACGCGATGACGCAAGAGCGCGGTTCTTGAGCTTGCTGGGGCCCTCACGGGATGACACTGTTATGCAGTGTCTGCTGTGGAATTTTTTCAGCCTCTGGCTCTTGAGGTAACTTACTGGCGGTTTGTCTTAGAAAACCAGCAGTGGTGTCAGCACATCTTTTAAGAGCAGCTGGTGTTAATTAGAATGTGCACCTTAAAGGGAGGCTTCTCTAGCATTCAGTTAAGACCCTCTGGATATTACTTAATTTTTAAAGTGTTCTGAGCCATAGAGGATTTTGCTCTTGTACCTTTCAGGCTCAAATTCTACACACTCACTGTTTATATTTAGGTGAGCACACCACTGCAATTGATTCTGGCAGTATCTTCTGGTAGCAAAAATGTGTGTGTGTATCCACACTCGACAAGAAGGCTGTCTGGGTTGGATGGGTCTAAGGAGACAAAGGAATTCAAGAAATTCCAGTGAGCCCCATGTCTGATCCAAGGCAGGGGGTCCCAAGGAGTTTCAAAAACTGGCTCACACTATGACTCCCCAAATCATGCCAGGACAAATCTCTGGTCTGCTAGGTTAAGAAGGAAGAGGATCTCTTTTGTCCTTCTCATCCATAAAGGTCTGAAGAAGCAGATCTTCTATCAATTAGTTCTTAGCTGGTCCCTCACTGAGGACAAGATCCTTTATTCATCCATGCCTACTTATACCTGATGTCTAAAGAGTAACTATTCCAAGTTTTGTCCTTCAGCTTCTATCCTACCTCTGCTTTCCTCCTGCCCATAGCAGACTCCGATTCAATCATCACCCAGGATTCCCAGGACTCGTTCAAACATCAGTTCAATAGTCTCTCTAGGTCTTCAGCTCCCTGCCTTCAGTCCTGCCACTGAGACCTGTGTGATTTCTCCCTCTGTGAAGAGGAGCCCCATTGGCCTTATTTTGTGGTATTGTCGCATTATCTTATGCCTCTTCCCTCCCCTCCTTCACTGACTCACCAGGTGTAAGCACACCTCAGACAATTGCATGCCACAGTGGGGATGACCCATACACATGTTAAGGCAAGCAAGCCAGATGTAAAAGTCAAGTATCTAACCACTGCATTTGAAGACACAAGCAGTACTGAAATACTGATAACATGGAGGGAGTCACACACAGGAGATGAACTCTAATGAAATTGAGGAAGAGATGATTAGAACAAGAGGGGGATCAACCTCAGAACAAGAAAGTTGCAAACCTGGACCAGGCTCTTGGAAGGGTCCTGTTGCCTTCTCTAAGTGGTGTATGCACACAGATGTTTCCTCAAGGAGTCATTAAACTACACTGTTCATGTATGTATACTTGCAAGAAAGCTATATTTTAAAATATAAAACATTTGTAAAAGGAAGTAAAAAATGGTAAAATCAATAAAACAAAAAACATCTAGACAAAACATTGATCAAATCACTTCCCTGTTCCTGTGCATTTGAAGGCTCTGTTGACCCAGTTCTGCGAAGAGTGGCCTCATCACTCTCCACTCCCTGGGATCTACAGCCTATATGGAAGCCCCAACATGACAATCCTGTGAAACTCCCCAATAGCCATAAACTCAGCACATATTTCTCCAGCCTCGTTCTTTCTGTTTATTACACATTGTTGCCAAATCATCATCCAGCAGTCTTACCTCCTGAATGATAGGATTCCAGTACTGTGCCAGTACACCCAGCTTTCTATGGTTTCTTTAAATGTTGCAGTCTCTGGCCACCATGACCTGCCTAAAACTCATAGGGCAACTTCCTGAATGAACTCCAGCTCCAGCATGAGAACTGAATCAACTCCCTGATGGAGCCTGTCCCTGGGTCACATCCTGAATTCCTTCTCTCACTGTCCCTGCTGTGTGGCTTCTGTGAACCCCCATAACCAGTTCTTCTGCAGTCTTTTGTCTCCTGCATCCCCCACTGTGTTCCTGTTCTCTCCATTGGATCTCCTCCTTAGCTGTCAGAAAATCACTTCTCTTTCTGTCAGCACTCCACATATACAGATATTCTGATATATGTGGTATCTGTCTTCACCTGGCTTCCCAGAACCTCCTTCCAACCCCAGCAATGGCTCCACAAGTGCCTTAAATAACACAAGGTAGAACTGAACCTCAGTACCAAAATCAGTCTTTCTCTAGATACTCTACTCATGCTAATGAGAGGATCACTGCCATCCCCAAGGGCCCAAATACAAGGTTGTCCAGTTGCAGACTTCTCAACCTCTATTCCTCAGTACTGGGTTTCTGAAACCCCAAATTCCTGAACACATGGCCATTACCCTGTAATCATCATTGGAAGTTAGAAGCTCCCAAACATTAAGTGAACTCCTAGCTCCAACCAGCCTTACAATTCCTTCATTTTACCTTCTGGAGTTTGGCTTTGATCACATAATTGTTCTGCTCCAAATAACCCAGAGAGCTCTCCCTTTACTCCAAAGCACCATTGTTCTTCCTACCCACACCCAACAATGGAGAGCATGGCTCTAAGCATCACATCAAAACAAACCTGCCATCCTTTTCTAACACCAACCACATGTACCAGACAACAGAAAGGCTTACTGATGCAGGACAACACCCCATGGAACTCTCTTTTGGCTCTTCTTTATATGTCATCATAAGACACCTCAAATGGGACCCCTCTTGTAACCCACAGTGCCCTGTGTCTACCTCTTGCGGCCATCTCCGAGGCCAGGACTTTTGTGTAATAATAGTTACGTCAGGATCCCGTTAATAACCTTATTATTAATTCTCACCTTCAAATGGGAACTTTTATCATTGATAGAGGTCTGCCAAAACATGCGTTTCTCATCTTGTCCAGTCATAGTTGATTCTTCATCGCTAGTCAAACTACCATCTAGAGCAGTATCATTTTTCACAATAGGCAAAGAACTATCTATTCATCCTGTGAGAGACTGTCTTCCACTGCTACTATAACTGAAACATGAAGACACAGAAGACTACCCACACATTAGCACTGCCCAAGCTTTGAGTACAAATACATTTGATCTCTCAAAACCTAGAAATAACCACCTAAGTGTGGCTTTCATCTGTCCCATTCCAATAAGAGCTGCCTATTCTGTGAGTTTGAGGCCTTGAACAGGAGAGATCTATTCAGAAGTTCCTCCTCTAGGGAGGAACTATGTTTCCTTGGAGATCATGACAAGTCAGCACAGCATGTCTAAACACTTGGAAATCTTGCATGAAAGAGCTCCTTAGGTGTGCATAAAACAAGTGCTTCTTCATAAAGACAAAGTGCAATCAAGAGAATGAACTCTCTTGACTTAGTTGAAATACTTCCATGCATTTTCATAAGCTATTGTATATATATAATTCATTGTCTTGTTTCTGGACCTGTCACCTGTATTTCTACTGTCCTAGCTAACCTTTGTAAAAAGTTCTGGACTGTTCTATCAGTCCCTGTTCTATCCTGGTATAAGCTTCTACCCGTTCTCCTGGCTCATGAACCTTATCCCAGGTGTTTTCTCCTGGCTCATGAACCTTATCCCAGGTGTTTAAGGCTGCTTTCCTGCATAGGGACAATATATGGTCATCATATTCAGCCTGAGCCTTGGGTTAGTATAAAAACCCTCACCAAGAATCTTATCTAGGGGGGCTTCATAACTGTCCTTTATGCCTTGACGCTCGAGGAGCTTTGCCCCTTCCCTGAACAAAGCCCTCCACTGAATTTGCATTGAATTCTCAAGTACAGCTGCCATCAATCCTTCCCAGTTCGTGGGCGTCACCCTGTTAAAGTTTGCCGACAAATGTAATAGCTGTTTCATGTATGGGCTATGGAGACCATATGAGACAACCTATTCCTTAATATTCTTAAGATTCTTCAGCTGTTTGGGTTGCCATTCATAAGCCATCTGTCCCTGAGGGTATTTTTTGGAAGGTGGTTTCTCTACCATGGTTTTGGGGAACACTAATGGTGTACGCATAACAACCTTAGGAGAGTTGTTAAGATGCTTGGGTGGGGTAGGTGCCTCGGATTGGTGTGATTCTGTCTCGGAGGCATTCCAGTGATCTTTCAGCAAAGTTATAATATCCTCACAAAAAGTTTAGATTCATGCATCATAAAAGATTCCAAGCATGTTAGAGAATCCATAATTTCTCTAATCTCCCATCTACACGTGTTTCTAGCTCTTTAATATGCTCCTCATTAGACAGCATCTGAATGGCAAGGAAATTGCCTTCTAAATATTGGAGCCTAGACTCAAGTTCGTGACCTGTTGTAGCTGATACCTCAGCAATCAACCAAATTGTCCTATCTAATCTGTCAATCTTGTTCTGTAAATTGCCTTCCAAACATTTAAACCTAGACTCAAGCTTGTGACCTGTTGCAGTAGATGTTTCAACAATCGATCGAATGGTCTTATCCAGTTCGTCAACCCTATTCTGGTTATTTTACACCTTTGCATCTAAATTCTGGGACACAGAGCCTATCTGAGTTTCCAGTTGGCTACAGATTTTCTTTAGCTCATCATGGTCCTCTGACAGCCTAGCCTCTAATGTCTCAGACATGGAGCATCTCTCAGTGTTTATCTTATCATAAATACGCTGCATTTCATCTTGGGTAACAGACAACTTTGTCTCTAGTGTATTGGATATAGAGCAAGGTTTGTCATCTAACTTGCCTTGAATCTGTTCCACTTGTTGCAATAATGTGGTATGACCCAATCTGTTATCCAGTACCTCATTATGTAAAGCTTTTACTTCTTGCAGATAGCTGGTGAAATTGTCTCTGTCCCTTTTCCTGAGTCCTCTGGCTAGAAACATTACTTGTGGCATAACTTGTGGCTGACTGCTAATACAGCATACAGACATGAATTTTGCCAATCGGGACTCCCTTCAAACATCAAATTTACAAAAGAATAAAGAAAGGATATTACCAATGGTTTGTAAAGACAGGCTGTCTGCCATTTTTACCTGTCCCTGTTGGTTTATACTCCAGGTGCAGTAACTCTTTCTCACCAGCAGGTAGCACAGGTGTTCATCTAGTCCAATCTGAAAAATACTATGAGCTCTAGACCCAAGGTAAGAGCAGGTGGGAGATGGGCAGGCTTTTGGGATCAGGTATTAGGAAGGAACCATAAAAGGTACTGCGCAGTAATTGTGTTCTGTCATGGCGGTCGGTGGTGGTGGTTTAATTTGTGGCTTTGGCTGGAGCTCTGGTATCTGCGCAGCTTTTGGTCAGGCAGAATGGTGGCAGCTGGGCTGAGGTCCCACAGAGCAGGCGGCTGCGCTTAGCTGAGAATGGCTGTGGCCAGCTCCGGCGCGAACACGAACGCAGGTGGTCCTGGGGCACTGGCAGTCGGGCCAAGGAAGGAGGACTTCTACACGGAGAGGTGCGTTGGTGCGTTGGGTGACTTCCGGGCTCAGGGTGGGGAGCTGTGGTCTCGTGAGTGCAGCTAGAAACTGTGGTGGTCTTTCCTGTCCCCAGCAGTAAAAACTACAGGGAAGTCTGTGGGAATTTTAAAACTCTCCTGGCCGGGTGAGCTGATCCCAGTACGGGTTTAGGGCAGGGGAGGTGACAGGCCTAGAAGGTTTAACTCACTGTGTTTGCTGGAACTTTAGCAGCAGCAGGACAATGCACAGGCTTGTAAAATCTTTGTGCACAGCATGTTGACCCAGAGCACAGCAAAATGTTCCTGGCAGAGGTGTGGGCCTGGCAGGCTGTGTGGAGGCAGCGGGCACTCTTGTGTCATGTGGCTTCTGGGCTGAGCAGCTTTTCTTGCAGGCCTTTCAGCTCCAGAGGCAGAGGTCCCAGCGGGACTTGTGGTGAGAGCTGAATGTGCTTTTACCGTAGGCTTTTACCCCACTTCTGGTACCAGGTAATGTGGTGAATAACTAATGCATAGTCCATACGGTCACAATATCTTTTAATATGTAAATGCTGACCAACAGGAAGACAGAGTGTGCCAAGGCAACAAAAAAAAGAGCTAGCATGTGCCTTGTCTGTCCCTTTAAACCTCTCACACGTCGCCCTGACATCACCTTGACCACACCCTGATGGGCGTGGTCGGGACACTTGTAACCAGCCCTTAGGAGGCATGGTTATGGTGCCTCCCTACAGTAAGTAATTGCAGTCTTCATTCCACTGAATGTCTCTCATCCTGTTCCCTCACCTCAGTGTTTCCCCATCTGGACTGCTCCTGTGTTTTTCTGGGGTACCCTATAAAAGCAAGGATGAACATGGGATGTTCCCTTAGCACATCCAAGGCCTAGCTAGGGTTTTCCCTGCAGCAGCCATTAGGTCTGTTCAGAGGTCTTCAGGTGATTAATTTATGTTTCAATTCTTAGCACAGAGTAGGTGCTCAGATCAGGTGCTCCTCCTTTTAGAATTAGCCAAGGTGCTGTCTCCATGCCCCATACACACATTTCTGTCTGTCAGCCTGTCTGCATTTACTTCAGTGTCACACTCTGTATGTGAGCTTGGTTTGAACTTTTAGGAAGACTCCAATCTCAGTTTGCCAATGACTATGACTACAGGTATTAACCATGACTACAATGAAAATTTCTAATTATACCATTTAAGTCCATTTTTCAATTCAAGGACAAGTCACTTCAGTCCTATTGGGAAACTGAGAAATTCCTATTCATTTTGCATATGGAGGATCACATGAATAACAGGAGGGTGAGGCACTGCCACCATCTCTGGAGTGCATTTACCTCAGCAACACTTGTGCATGGCATGGAGTCAGCTTCAACACTGAACTGGAGAATGAAATATGATGGTTTTGGGTGTGGTCTTTCTGGAACTGGCTGGCATCAACACAGTCTTCCATGACAGATTTCCTGCCACACAGAGAGGACTGAGAAGGCAGTCAGCAGTCAAAGCCATCATCATTGAACTGACAGGAAATCTTGCTCATCAACATCTGTACACTCCATGTTGTTGTTCCCCTCACAGAGCCACATTCTGTTGAATTTCAGGATTGCCAGTAATTCATGTCTCAGGATTTGTGTATCTCAAAACATTTTGTAATGCTTTCTTATCTTCAGTAAGACCTATATCTGATTGTGGCTGGGTCACGGCGAAGTCAGCTGGTATTTGCCTCACTAGAGAGTTCACAGCTATAAAAAGTGTCTCATTCTGATGAGGCATTGATCCAAGGCTGGAGAACTTCTTGGGCCCAAGTGTCTATGGCTTCTTGGGTCTTCTCAGTTCTCTCAAGGGCTGCTGTATGACAATGAAAGTCCATAAGACCCACAAACAACCTTTCTGGAATACAGGATGGACAAAATCAGGGTCTATTCACTGAGAAGAGGGCAAGGTCAAAGGCCCCACCACCACCAATGTCTTGGTTGCAGGGTTTAAGATGAAATGGTGGTTCACTTGCCTGTGAGAGCAGTGCTCCTGCTGTAGCAGCTCTGTCTGCAGGAGGCTCTTATCCTGGGCTGTGGCCTGTTCCAGCTCAGATTGGAGATTGTAGGACCTAGATGAGGAAGGCTATCATGCGAAAAATGAGATGTCAGCTATTGAGCCTAAACCAGCTCTATTCAGCTGAAAATCCAGTTATATCTTTCACCTGAGTTCATTTGCTACATCCCCCAAGGGAGAAAGATCAGAGTTCACCTGAGCCTGGATTTTCTTCTCATTTTTTAAAAAAATTAGCTACAAGATGAATGAGAACTACACTTACTTGCCAAGAAAATATATTGTATTTCCACAGTTGTGTAGATCCAGTAATTGGGAAAAATAACAGTTTATCAATGTCTGAGTAACAGTTAAGGAGAGATACACATGAACTTGATTAGATACCAGGTGAATATGAGCAACATGGGAATCTGCATGTTGACCCTCTGGTGGGGGAACCTACAAAATAAAAACAGTGAAGCTTCTACTTATTCCCACAATACAGAAAACTGTCTTGATTGAACTCCTCAACACTTAAATCTTCTTATAACCAGATAAATCATTTCACAGGAAATAGATGCCCAATGCAGAGAGCCTGTAGTAAGCAGGAGTCGTATGCATGCAGATTTGCCCAAAGGTAGGAACTCCTCTCTAAAGGTGGTGTTGTGGGAGTAAGATAAAGTGGCTGGAGAACACACCTTGCTCCACAGTTGACCCTTTCTGCTAGATTTACGGATACAAGGAGAGTAGGGATAGAAGGAGAGATTGGACACAGGGAACATGGTACTGAGAAGACACAAGAGAGCTCAGAAGGCAATAGTCAGTAAAGAATTCCCAGAAACACTAAGGATAAAACAGTGTGTCCTGGAAGAGTCCCTGAAAACACAGAGGTTTTCTAACCTGCCTGTAGTGAGAGCCATGGACATGGCAAGAATCCAAAAGGAAGAGATCAGTTCCTGACGATGCTCATGGTTCTAACCACTTCCTGCAACCTGGGATCCTACCTCATGTCAGAGACACTGAAGGGAGGCTCTTCATTTTCTGCCGGAACCCTTTGCTTTGTGAGCAGGTCTCTTCAGCAGGTTCAGCAGCCTCTCATCCAGGCTTTCGGGCTCTTTTCATTAAAGATCATGTTCTCAGTGGAGGGGTGCTCACTCAGATGCATATGCATGAATTCCTGAACGCACCAGTCCATATATGCCACATACTAGCACACTGTAATTCACTAACATGTTTACTTTCCCATTTAATGCTAATAGAAGGCACAATCAACAGGGATACTATTGAGAAGAAGGTTAACTTCAGTTGGGTTAGAGAAGGTCAGAATGGGCATGAGACTTGGCACCTCAGCCTTTGAAGTGCCTATTGTGTTAAGCTATTGCAGACACAGGAGGACCTCTGTTATCCTGGACCATTAGCCACCCCTGGTAGGATATTCCCTAGGCTGTGAGGTGTAAGACTGTTCCCTAGCACAGATCCACTGGATCCGGATGATGAGCTTCCTGGTCTTGTTCATTGCTTCCCAGCTGCCTCTTACTTGACCAGCTTCCTCCAAATTGAGCTCCCTTTGCCACAGGCTGCCACATGTTCACCCCAAAGCAATGACCTCAGAATATCAGAAAACCTCCACAACCTGGGGTCCAAAGAAGCAATTGCTCCCTGTAACTTGATTGTGTCAGGGATTCTTTTGAGTCACAAGTGGCTGGCTAAGTCATTATCAAAGGATTGCATGTATTATTTTATTTTATGCTGAACAATGTTCCATGAAAGAGCTCAAACACATTGTAGTTTTTCATTCATGGACTGATGGATATCTGCACATTTCCTACTATGAGGCTACACTGAGAATGTTCCTATTACCCTGACAACCTCTTTTCTATGGGGACACATACTTTTTATTCAGGAAACACTGGGTCACCTTCGGAATGCAATTTAACGTGCTCAAGAACTGTGTGTGGCTTCTCACTGGTCTATATCATGACACCCTCAGCAATGGCTAAGAGTCTTCATTTCCCCCAAACATGCATGGGGCTGATTTTAACTCACAGTGCAAAACTTGTAAGAAAAGCAGTTCCTGAGTGCTGCAGTCACAGCACATGGAGAGTGTTTTGACCATCCTGAGCCTGAGACTTGTGCAGTGAGAGAGCCCCATTCTCAACCACAGCATGGTTATGGGACTTCTTCTGGACTGAGATGCACCTGGAAGCACATGGATAGTCAGAATCTCTCAAGGAACAAAAACCAGGCCAAGCTCCAAAGCCAGGTTTAACTAAGCCAAGGTTATACAAGGCAGGAAATAAGCAGGATGCAGCCCCTCCCTTGGAAAATGTTAGCAGATAGAGGGCAGACACTCATTGAAGAGGGGCAGAAGATCAAACAAGAAGAAATGCAGTCTACTGGAAATCTAGAAACCAGATCTGTGAAGCCAAAATCTCATGCCCCTGAGGCTCTTGTCTGCCTGGCATCCCCTTCATGATTCAAACCATTTTTCTATCTAAGGGATCCTGAGGCTGGCAGGACAACATTGGGAGGGGCTCAATGTCTTTAAACACTTAGCAAAATGGAATGCAATATGTATAAGTCCAAGGCTCACAGGAAGGCTGCATGCTAAGAGGCAGATAGGCTAGAAACAGACACCTCAATTGTGGCAGAACACAAAGAGTGCAGATTCAGTCTGTCCCAAACAGCAACAGAACTCACATGTAGGATTCAACTCTTCATTCAGCTGCTGGCACTTGTTCAAGGCCTCTATGATCTTGATGGACAATTTCGGGAGGTTCAACATTTCTTGCCTATGCTTTTTTAGCATCTCAAGAGAAGATCTCCTGTGATGAAGAAAAGAACCCCATGATCACAGGACTCAAGGGTCATATGGAATCAGGTGTGTCCTGCACAACCCAAGTCCAGGATATGCCACAGCTTGGCACGTATACACTGGGTGCTTATTATACTTACTATCCAGTCCCCATGCCAGAAAAAGCCAGGAGTCCAAAGGAAGTTACCAGGGACTGCATGAACACCCCAATGGGAACGTTGTTATAAATTAGCTCTTAACAAACTTCCCAGGATGCTTTGGACCATATCTGGACCTCCAAAAGTCTATGGTGACATTTGTCTTGTCTGCAGAACAGGGATTCTCATTTCTGTGTGCCAATTGCTAGACAATAAACAAGAGCACACAATTAGTATTAATTAGTTTACTAAAATCCCTTACTATTCATAAGAAGCCATGATAATCTATCTGGATCCTTTATCATAAACATCCAAGAGCTATGCTGATGACCCACATGGAAGTAAGGCATGGCTAAACCAAGTCACCTTCGAAATAACGGAAAGATGGTCAAGGAGGCCCATGTCACAAGGTTACTATAGGTTTTAAAAAATGATGAAGTCTCAATTAGTTTACAATGTTTCTACAGGTATAACTTATTGGGTCAAGGTCAGTTCAGAAGAAGAAGAAGACCAATGTGACAGACAATAACTGAAATCTACCCACATCTTTTCTGGATAGAGAAATCTTTTGTTTTACTTTTTTATTTAATTTTTACAAATTATAATTTTACATGTCAATCCCTTCTCCCTCTCCCCCTTCCCCCCCAACCCCCTACAATACCCTTCCCCTGTCCATTCCCCATAGAGGGTAGAGCCCTCCTCGGGGGCTCCACAAATTCCACAACAACATCATGCGCAGGCCTAGGCCCTCCCATATGTGTCCCAGATGAGAGCATCCCTTCACGTGGGATGGGTTCTCAAAGTATCTTCTTTTTTTTTCGTCATTCATTTATTTATCTCATAAATAAAGTCACGCACAATTATGATACACAATACAGTATGTTCACAATGGCATGGCTAAATTAAACCAATTAACATGTTCTATCACACATATTCATCATTTTTGTTTGGAGAACACTTAAAGTATGCTATCTCACAACTTTTAAAATATGGCATATTGTTATCAACCCTATTTATCATGCTCTCGTAAACCTCAAGACTTCACAGTGTCCATGTCTCTTGTTCTACTGCAGGTTTAGATCCTTAAACCAATGGATTCCCCATTGTTAAAAACCCACATTGAACACTAATAGCCACAATACTGCTCTCTGTTCTCGTAAGTTCATCATTTCTAGTTTACACATAAAATTGAAATTGTGTGACATTTGTCTTCCAGTGTGTAGCGTAATTTTTTTGGCAAACATATAACTTTACTCCTTACTAAAGATGAAATCAAATTTGCATGCACAGGTGAGCACTCTCTGCAATACCTTGTATTCATCACATATATGAGTTTCAATTATGGCAATACGTTATGCATCAATAGCAGCAACAGCTTTTCCAGGTTTTGCAGTCATGAATATCTGGCATCTCAAGACAACTTCCTTTGTCTAACTCTGGACCTGTACACAGTGCTTGTGGGGTCCTGCCTTGTCAACTGTCAAGCTCTGACCTCACAATAAAACACAATTGTGTCTGTCATTCAACATTGATCTTTTAAAGAAAGTTATTGTTTGTATCCCTAAGGAACAAGGGTCATAGACTAGCTCGTCCTTGAATATTTTCAGCCTGTCACAAGGATCACAATTTGGTCTAAGTACTGTGTGTCTACACACTATGAGATGGAACAGAGCATTCTCCAACAGTCCCAGGACAAAATTGTGCCAAAAGAATAACATACTAAATCCATGGATAACAGCATCAGCATAGGAGATAACAGAGAATGCTATGGTGATATATATATATATATATATGACTTATGTCCCACAAAAAATGTAATTTTATTCAGGCATGGTAAAACACACCTTTATTTGAGCTGATGACTTAGGAAGCAGGAGCAGGCAGAGTTCTGGGATTGCAAGGAAAACTCACTCAAAACATATCAGAAAACTCAGTATGCAGCAAGGGTGACATAATACTACAATTCCCTGATTATCAAACCTATTATTTCCTGGAGGTGAGTTCTTGTTAACTACATCAGTACAACTCTGAAGTGCTCTTTTCTTAATATTGTCTAGGAGGTGTGTCTATATGCAGATTCGACAAAAGACGGATCCAAGGTAGAAGAGATCCCCTTGAATCCATCCCCCAGCTCCCAGTCTGCCTCATTCCTCATAATGCTGCAGCTTTCCTGCTAAGATCTCTTTCTGAATGAGCAGCTCACCCTCCTTTCCTTGGATGCAGATTTTCCTCCTTCCCTGCTGCTCCCGTATATCAGAAGATGGTGTTTTTAGGAGAGATTTGAGTCCACCATGATTACACACTCCCAGAAGAGGAAGCACACAGGCAGAATCCAAAGGTCTTGAAGGTCTTCGTGTCTAACCAAAACGCAAGGATCCTGGGAAGGAAGAATGCCTGTTTCAGAGTAGAAACTAACAAACCATCATTCACAAGCATGGTGCACTACATCCTTCACATAGCTGAAAACCATAAAACAAAAAGAGAGAGACAAATAAACACAGATAGAGGAAGAAAGAAGAGAGACAGTGGGACTCAGAAAAACATAGTGAGGAACACAACACAAAAGAAGCTGAGGAGAAACATACTAGGTGATAGTAAATTTAGACTAAGCATAGCATCTCTTTCAGATGAATCCAGATCCACTGATCTCCATCACTCAGGACAAAAATTGCATAGGGGAATATGTTCTGCTTGGCCAGACTATGTAGAGCTATGTGGAGAACTTTTGGTCTAGAATCTCCTGATACCACAGAAAAACATCCAGCCTGGAACAAGCCACTTCCACATGCCTGGAAACCCATCAGCACCATACTGTAAGGCTTGTGATAGGCAAATTGTCAAGGAAACACACACTGAACACTGCTGACAAATTTGCACGGAGGTTTCTGTCAGAGTGAAGCAAGAGTTGAGCATGGGGATGAGTCCAAATTGGGATGCAGAGAATAGGAGTAAGAATTATCACAAACCATCCAACATGGTGACAAGAGAATCAATCGTTTGACATTTGTAGTAGGCTCTCCTCCTTGGAAGCAGTTTCCCCTGCCCTCACTGACCTCTCCCATGAAGCCTGCAAAGAAAATAAGCCACAGGTCACAGAACTCCCTCTTTCATAGAGTACATAGCACTCTCCCATCAGAATGATAGGTTTCAGTGTGTGATGTGATATTGATCCATATAGCTGCCTGAACTGCAGCTACAAGGAAAAGAACAATGGTTGTTGCCAATTGATTCTTACAGGGACTCACTTCCCAGAAATGCTCATGCATGGACACAGGAATAAACAGTTGGATGTAATGATAGTGATGAGGAAGAACTGTGAGGCAGGGTAAGTAAGGTGATGAGTGAAACCCATTTGGGTAGATGGGAAGACAGGCAAATGTTACAGGAGGAAATGACGCTGTCTGTAACCCTGAACCAGCTGCTTGTCCCTACCTGTTGCTTCTGGGTCTGGAGGTCTCTGATGACTTGTTCTGCTTCCTCACAGATCCCTATAAGTTCTCCCAGGTTGTGCTGCAACAGGATCCATTTACCTAGCACTTTCTGGGTCTCTTGCATCAGCTTTGCCACCACATTCTCCACCTGAGTCTTCTCGATCTGGAGTCCATGCTGTGGATTGCTGGAGACACTCTCAGTTTAGTGAGCCCTTCCCTCATCCTCCTGACACACCAGCCTCCATAACCCATAAATCCCACTTATTCTAAGTTTCTAAAGGGACAGAGACAAGAGAACAATGCAGCCATGTCAGCTGTACTCAAGAGGACAAAAGCAGAGAATAGAGAATTCCAAAAAGAATCAAGCCATTTCTGAATATGACAACAAATGAAATCCAATTATCTCTACCTACAAGAGTGTGTCCTTCAATTTCCTTAACTCACCATGGTAATGGAGCAACTTCAGGAAGTAGAGAAGAAGTGCTCTTGGTGGGAGGAAGGACAGGAGCCCCAAGGGTTTTATAGGGTCACTGGGGACAATAAGATCCTGCCTGATACCACTCTCAGGTTGCAAATTGTTCTTTTATTTAGAGAAGTTGTCCTCTATTTATGGGTCATGACTACTTTGGTGATGGAATTATTCCTTCAATGGTTGGCATCTCAGATATACAGCATACCAAATACATACAGCATGATTCATAACAGTAGTAGAGTTGCAATTATGAGGTAGAAAGGAAAATGATTTAAATGTTGGAGCTCATCAATACATGACAAATTGTTGTTAACGTGGTCACAATTCTTTGAAGCCTGAATAGCATTGAATGAGATTCTATTAATGATGAATGTCTTTTTGTGGTAATAGCTAACAGTCAATCTCATAGAAAACCTGACTGACAGACTCAAGAACAAGAGAGGCTTGCTATAGATGCTTTCTAAGAACATAAAGCCTAGAAGCAGAAGTGTGAACACTGCAGTTCAGAAAATAGAAAGGCAGGTATGCTGTTGTCCCCTGCAAGACAGGCACTTACCATTAGAAGAGTGACTCCTTGTTTTGTACTTGAATTTATCGAAGTCTTCGGTGTTCTCAGTGTCCAATGTAGACTGGTCTGCCACGACCAGCTTACATTACATCAGCAGTTCCTCACATAAAGGATTTTGCCGATTATAGGGCATTGAAGTACAAGTGCAAAAAACTCCATAAACAATCTTTCCTTGATCATATGAAATCATGCTGCTTTCAAAATTATTCAAGCCCATATAATGCCGCACCTTTCTTCCTCAGGACTTGGAAATTCTTCTACTGTTTAAATGTGCTATGCTGACTATATGCCAGCAGAAGCAGAATGTTCAGGGGAAGAGAGATGTGGCTGGATGAGCTTTTTCTGTACGACTGCTGAAATAGCTGGTTATGAATATCCCCATTTCCTAAAGTATGGGACTGCTCACCAAAAGCTTCGAAAATGTTTCTTTGTATTCAAAAAATAAATTTGCAGTACTGGTGGCTGTCACAATGGAGGCCAAAAATCACACGATGTGGACGTTTGTGGTTTCAATTGAATATTTTGTTGAACGGAACGGATGATAGTTTTACAAACTCCATATGTGGATATCTAGATGGCACTATGTTGAGCACACTGGGATTATTATAATGCTCAAAGTGAGCTTTTCAATGCTCTTCACAGGAATCACTTGAGCTTTGTGCCAAAAATCTCCTCATGCCCAACCATGGTCACTTTTTGCAGGGTGTATGGGGGAAAATATGCACAAATTCAAAAACAAATTTAGAAATGCACAACACAACTGTGTATTTCTGCATGTGTGTTTGTGTATGTGTGAGAAAGACACAAACACAGAGTGACTGAGAGAGACTTAGAAAGACACACAGAATGAGAGGATGCTACCACGTGATATTGCAGCTGATCATTTCAGAGAAGACCCAAATGTACAGCGGTCAGTCCCAGGAATTTTATCTGTACAATAAAGGTGTGACCAGACCTCACTAATTTGTAATTGAAGAACCCAGCACACTATATCTTGCCAGGCAAAGGAGAATCCCTACAAACAGACAGCAGCTCACATCTCACAGAATCTGCCACTTGACTAGATCCCTCCAGTTGCATCCTGGGAACTCTCAGCTCTGTCTCAATACATCTGTGTGTTACTCAGGATGAAGGCTGTGTTTTATACAGAATATACAGAACAATAATCTATCCACATCACAGTACTGCCCATGATTCAGGTTCTGCTTTTGGGAAGCATTTGGAGATAGTGTGTTTGGCAAAGCGAAACCCTGAAGGTGTAGACACACAGAAGCTCTGATCTGAATTGAAATAAACCAAGGTTGAAATTGTGCGATCAAGATGGTCACCATGGCATTGGAAAAAATGAATACACATTGATAGAAGGGTCCACTATCTCTGGTCACTTTTTCTAGATGGTTGTTCGAACTCTCCATCTCCTATCTAAACTCCTTTTTGTTGAGGAGGGCTGGGGGTGGGATACCACTCCGGCAGCCCATGTGGGGTGATGAACACAAGTAATCTTTCCATTTGACAAGCCGTAGAAGACATAAACATCACTCTACGCCCTAAAATATCTCTGAGAAGGTATCTATTCATGTGACTCAATGACACCCCAATGGATTTAGATCCAGGCTTGAGAGGCCACTGCAGGGGATCTCAGCTCTCCCATCTGTGTTGAAATTTCAATGCCTCAGCCAGCTGCTTTCCCCTTCCCCTTCACTACTTCAAGCACAGTACTTTACATATTTCAAGTAAAGAAATTCTTTCCTTCAGGCTTCAGAAGTCTGTGGCTTTAGAAGCTAGGACGGCAAAAACATAGTCCACTAGCCCTGGGGTGAGTTTTGAGACCCTAGACTTTCTGCCATGCCACTCAAAGCATATGGCTATAGGTATATTAATGTCACGCTGGTGGAGATCGTGATCACCAGACTCACAAAGTCCCCTCACTGACAATTCAAGGCACACAGACAAGTTGCACACTTCTTATTGCTATCCACGATCTTTGAAGTAGTGTGATAACTTCCCTTGAGCTGGGCACACTCCCATATTCCCTCCCTCATGCTGCTCTATTTTGATGCTGGACCTGCATCAACAGTCACTGTATTGTCAGATTAAAAACCAAGAGTACCCAGCAGAACAGCTTTGGCCCTGCCAGTTCCTGACTTCAAGGAGACACATAACCCTAGCCTGGACTCCTTGACTTCCTGGAGATACATCAGGTTGTGAAGTCCAATTTATTCCCAGATAGCCAATGCCTGTTTCTCCATTTTCTCCCCTATGGAGATTCCTCAGTGTAACCAGCCATTTCAAGGTTAAGGCTTAAGGGCATAAATAAGACACCAAACACCTGATTGGGAACTTAAAATGTACCCAAAGTCACCATAAAGTTGCAGAGACCCATCTCTGTGTTTTGGACTTTGAAGTCACAGGTGTGTGACACCACACTTGAATAAAATTCTAATTTAAGAATGAAGACATTGAAGTTTTTTTTTTTTTTTTTTTTACAGGTATATAGTCATTTCACTCTACAAGGGCTTAAATGGGGAAATTGATATAAAAAACATGTAGACTTAGCAGCAAAATATCAAATATAAAACAAGAACAAATGACAGGACAAAAATAACAAAATGTCCAAGGAAATAAAGAAAAGCAGAATCTGAAAGTCAACAAACTTCAAACCAATGAAGCAAACAAGAAAGTTAAGTTAAGCATTATTTATAACAAGTAAACTTAATTGCACTGACTACAGGCTTAGGCCCACTTTGCACACATAATACGAAGACAGCCAACAATTATAATAGCTTTTCATGACAAGTAGAGACAGGACAATTTGTGACTTTGAAGGTCAAGCAATCACCAATGATGGATGTGTTGATTCTATAATGGAGAATGTACTGCCTTTGTCTGTGGCTTCCTTCAACTTCCTCAATAACCTGTAGGGTGCTGTGAGAGAAAGCAATGCAATCAGATATAAAAACAGCCATTTTCTGTCAATGATTAGATAATATGACAGTCCATTCACATATAGGAAACCAACATCAAGAGAGAAACTCCATTCCTCTGTTGTCATGATTTCTGAAAGTATGATACAATTGAGAGCCACTGCCTGAGACATTTACTGCCCCTTCTGTAGCATCTCTGTCTGTGGTGTAGTCTCATCATGCCCTGAAGCTTGCTGCAATTCATGGTGAAGTCTTTCTGATCTGGAGAAGAAATGAAGGCAGTTAAAGCATAGTCCCAATTAGGTCCTGTCTTGTCAAATGACAAGTTCTGACCTCACAAATAATACAATTGTGTCTGATGCTCAACATTGATCTTTTAACAGAAGTCATTGTTTGTATCTCTAAGGAACAAGGGTCATGGAGTAGCTTGTCCTTGAATATTTTCAGCCTTGTAAAAGTACCACACGTTGATCTAGTACTGTATGTATATGCTGTATGGGAAAGCCAGAACATGTCCAACATGGCTGGAACAAAACGGTGACAACTGGAATAGCCTATTAAATCCATGGAAAACAGAATAGGACCCAAACACATAATGGGCATGGTGAATTACCCATGGACCACCCCATTTCATAGGTAGACATAAGTCAGCATTGCAACTTAGACATCTGCACATGTCATGAGCATGCTCATGCCTGGGGTTGGGAAGGAACCTCACACCCAGACAATATGCACGATGGAGCCTATCATGGTGGAGCAACATCTCCGCAGTTGTGTGCCTCAGTACATAGACTCCTAAGGAGTGCTCTATTAAGTAAAGAAAACCAGCCTTGTTTTCCTGTAAGATAAATGCTGGAAACCAACATCCTGGATCTATACTAAAGTCTGTTACACTACTCCTGTGAAAGTTCTGTATAATCCTACAGCAGACACATCTGTCTGGGTTCACCTGGCAATGACTCAACTTGCTATATCTATGCTACACTTTATATGGGGAAAGTCAAACAAACATAATAGCCAATGATATATCAACGAGTGACCAAGAATGGAACTCATACCTACAAATTATGTCTCTCCATGAAAATAATATTTTATTCAGGCCTGTTAACACACACCTTTATTTAAGCTGATGACTTAGGAGACACAAGCAGGCAGTTCTCTCTGAGTTCAAGTTAAGCCTTCTCAGAGCATAGCAGAGAACTCAGAAGGAAGCAAGGGGGACACAAATCTACACCTCCCTGGTTATCTAACATATTAATTACTTGAGGCAGGTTCTTGTTAACAGGATCGGCACACCTCTGACATTTTCTTTTCTTGAAATTGGCAAGGAGGGTTGACTATGTGCAGATCCCCCAAAAGACAGAGGCCCAAGGTAGAAGAGATCCACTTGAATCCAACTACCAACTTGCAGGCTGGCTCATACCTCATCAGGGATACGGCCAAGTAATGCTGCAGCTTTCCTGCTATGTTCTTTTTCTGGATTGCCAACTCCCTCTCCTTCCTCTGGGACTGTCGATTTTCCTCCAGTCTCTACTGCTCCTGTATATTAGAAGATTGCATTCTTAGGAGAGGTTTGAGTCAGGCATGAGTACACTCCAACAGAAGTGCAAGCACACAGGGAGATTCCAAGTTCCTGATGGCCTCCCAGGCTAACCAAAACAAAGGATTCCGGATTGAAAAATGCCTGTTTCTGAGTAGAAACTGACAAACCTAGTGGTCTCTTCAAGCCATCATTCTCAAGCCTGGTGCACTATACACATCACATAGGTGAAACCACTCCAACCACAAATAGAGAGACATAGGTATATGGAGAGAGACAGAGAGTCTCAAAGAGACACAGAGAAACAGGCAGAGGAACAGAACTCAAAAGAAGTTGAGGAGAAACTTACTAGATGATCCTAAGTTTAGACTAAGCACAGCATCGTTTTCAAAAGAATCCATAGACACTGATCTCCATCCCTCAGGGCTAAAGTTACATAGGGGAATATGCTCTGCTTAGCCAGACTATGTTGAGCTGCATAGAGAACATTTTGTAATGGAGTTTCTGATACCACACAGCCTGTCATAAGCCACTTCCACATTCCTGGAAACCCATAAGCAACATACTGTAGTTCCATGAAGGGACAATTGCCAAGGAAACACATGCCTCACACTGCTGGCAAACTTCCACTGAGGATTGTGTCAGTGTGAAGGAAGAGTTGAGCATGGGGAAGAGACAGAATTGGGGTGCCAAGAATAGGAGGAATTAACAACACATGCCATCCAACATGGTGACAACCAATCAATCATTTGACAGTTTAGTGGGCTCTCCTCCTTGCAAGCAGCATCCAGTGCCCCCACTGGGATTCCACATGAAGCCAGAAAAGAAAGTAAGCCACAGGCCGTGAAACTCCCTCTCATGCCAGTACATAAAATGCTCTCATCACTATTACATGTAAGTGTGTGATGTGTTATTGAACCATCTGTCTGCTTGAACTGGGTGGTCAAGATAACGAGTAATGATTGTTGCCAATTGACTCTTACAGGAGACTCACTTCCCAGAAATATTGATGAATGAACACAGAAATAAACACTTGGATGTCAGCAGAGTGATGAGGAAGAACATGTGTGGACAGGCAAGTAAAGTGGTAAGTGAAGGCACATTTTTGGGTGATGGTAGATAGGCTACTGTTACTTGAGGAAATGGGGCTGGACCTAATCCTGAGCCAGCTGCTTGTCCCTACCTGCTGCTTCTGGGTCTGGAGGTCTCTGATGACATGTTCTTCTTCCTCACAGATCCCTTTAAGTTCTCCCAAGTAGTGCTGCAGCAGGATCCATTCACCTAGCACCTTCTGGGTCTCTTGCCTCATCTTGTCCACCACATTCTCCAACTGAGTCTTCTCCATCTCGAGTTGTTGCTGCAGATTGCTGGAGACATTCTCAGTTTAGTGAGCCCTTCTCCCAACCTCCTGTCTCCCCTATCTCCATAAACCATCTATCCCACTGCTCCTCAGGTTCCCAAAGGAGACAGAGACAAGAGGCCAATGCAGCCATGCCAGCTGCACTCAGGAGGCCATAACAGAGTACAGGGAATTCAAAAAGGAATCAAACCAATTCTGAATAGGACAATAACAGATGAAATCCAATTATCTATACCTACAATAGTGTGTCCTCCAATGCCCTCTACTGTCCATGTTTATGGCACAACCACAGAATTAGAGAAGAAGGGCACTTGGAGGGAGGAAGGACAGGAGGCAGAAAGGCTTTAGCAGACCATTGCGGGCAATATTCCTCTGCCTGATACCGTTCTCGTGTTGCAAATTGTTCTTAAACTTAGACAAGATTTCCTCTAATTGTGGGTCATGACTACTTTGGTGAATGAATTTTTCCTTCAAGGTGTGGCATCTCAGATATCCAGGATAACAAATATATACAGCATGATTCATAAAAGTAGTAAAATTACAATCATGAGGTTGCAAGAAAAATGGTTAATTATTAAAGCTCACCAATACATGACAAATTGTGCTAAACATGGTCAGAACACTGTGAAGCCTAAAAGCATTGAATGAGATTCTAGTAAGGATGAAAGTCTTTTTATGGTAAGACCTAATAGTCAATCTTACATTTAGCCAAACTGTATGTCAGAGACACAAGAACAAGTGATGCTTGCTAAAGATGCCTGCTAAGGGGCATAAAGACTAGAACCAGAGGTGTGGACATTGCAGTTCCGAAAATAGAAAGGCAGGTTTGGATATTTCACAAAGCTATTGTCCACTCCAAGACAGCCACTTACCAATAGAAGAGTGACTCCTTGTCAAGCTCCTTGAATTTATCCAAGGCTTCGGTGTTCTCATTCTCCAATGTAGACAGGTCTGCCATGACCTGCTTATATTCCATATGGAGTTTTTCACATGAAGGATTTTGCCGATGACATGGCATTGAACTACAAGAAAAAAATCTCCATGAACAATCTGTTCATGATCACAAGAATTCATGATGCTTTCAATTATACCGGTGCCCATGGAATGCCAAACCTCCCTCCTCAGTACTCAGAAATTCTTATACTGATTAAGTGTGCTATCCTGGCCTGAAGACCAGCAGAAGCAGGATATTCAGGTGAAGGGAGGTGAGGCTGGGTGAGCATTTCAATTGGACTGCTGAAATAGCTGACTAAGAGGATCCCTATCTTCTAAATGATGAGAGTGCCCATTAGAAACTTCAGTGATGTGTGTCTTTTATTCAAAAAATAATGTGCTATATTGGTGCCTGTCACAATGGAGGCCAAAATGACTCCATGAGGACTTTTTTTGGATGGAACTGAATATTTAGAAACTGCACAGGTGGACACCTGGTTAGCACTTAGGTGAGCACATTGGCTTAACTATAATGCTCAAAGTTGGTATTTCAATGCTCATCACAGGAATCACATGGAGCCGTGAGACAGTAATATCCTTATGCCCAACCAAGGTCCATTTTTGCATGGGTGTAGGGGAGAAACACATGCATAACACACACACACAAAATGAAAAATACACAACACACCTATGTGTTCATGTATGATTATGTTTGTGTATGTGTAAGACACACACACACACACACAGTGTGAAGGAGAGAGACAAAGAGAGAGACAGAGGGACACACAGAATGAGAGGATGCTACCAAGAATATTTAGTCGTGCCATCTCAGAGAAGAGCAAAATGTGCAGCAGTCAGTCCTAGGCATTGTATCTGGACACTGAAAGGTGTTACCAGGTCTCTCTAATTGCTAATTGAAGAAACAAGCACACAATGTCTTGCCAGTCAAATGAAGAAACACTATGAACACACAGCAGCTCCCATCTCCCAGAAGCTGCCACTTGAGTAGATCTCTCCAAATGTGTCCTAGGAACACACAGACACATCTCAATCCCTGCCATACGGGACTCAGGCTAAAGGCTGCAGTTCACTCAGAAAATACAGAAAAACAGCCTCTCCCCATCACACTCCTGCCCAGGATTCAGGTTCTGCTTCTGGGAAGCATTTGGTGATACAGTGTTTGGCAAAGGAACATCCTGAAGCCCAGATCTGAGATGAAATAAACCAAGGGTGAAATTGTGAAATCAAGATGGTCATCATGGCATTGGAAACAATGAATACTTATTATCAGGTGATCCTTCCTTGATGGAGAGAAGGCAGTCTTGCAGCTCCTTTGTTCCTCTGGTCACTTGTTCTAGCTGGGTGTTCAGACTCTCCATCTGCTGTTTCAACTCCTTTTTGTTGTGGAGGCCTGTGGGTGGTGATAGCTCTCCACAGCCCCTATGGTGTGATAAACACAAGTAAACTTGCATTTTGTAAAGCCATAGAGAATATATAGATCATTGTGTCCTAAAATATCTTTGAGAAGACTTCTATGCCTTTGAGTCAGGAACACACCACTGGCTTTTGTTCCAGGCATGAGAGGTCCCTGCATGCGATCTCAGCTCCCCCATCTCTAATGGTATTTCCATGTCTCAGCCAGCTGCGTTCCCCTGCCACCTCAGCACATAGTTTGAGTAAAGGAATTACTTCCTTTTCTCAGGCCTTTTCACAGGTGCAGAGTATCCTTTCAACTTTCCTGTAGAATTCACATGTCTGTGGGTTTAGAAGCTAGTCGGCAATTACCATAGACCACAAGCACTCAGGAGATTTTTCAGACCCCAAACATCCTGACATGTCACTCAAAGCATATGACTATAGATGGAGAAGCCATGTATGCTTAGAAGATGATCGCCAGACTCACAAAGTCACCTCACTGACAATTCAGGGCACACAGAGAAGTTGCACAGTTCTTAAGTTATCCACGGGGGTTGAAGTACAGTGATGACCTGCCTTTAGTTGGGCACACTCCTTTACTCTCTCCCTCATGGTGACCTCATTTTGATGCTGATCCTCCATCAACCATGACTGTACTGTAAGAATGAAAACCAAGAGCTCCCAGCAGTACAGCTTTTGCCCTGCCAGTTCTTGGCTTCTGGAACAGACAAGTTACTCAGCAGGAATCCTTGACTTCCTGGAGGCACGCCAGGCAGTGAAGTCCATTTCTTCTCAGGCACCCCATTTCCTGTTCTCTATTACCCGAAGTTCAAGCTAAAGGTAACCTTCTCCAGGGAGTTCCCCATCTCCTGCCCAGGACTTACTGTTCTTCCGTGTGAACCAAGGATTACGCTGAGGCTGAAATTCAGCCTTCTTCTGCTTCTCTCCTGCCTCTCTTCCTTCTCCATTTTCTCTGATAAAGAGATTCCTCAGTCTAGCCAGCGAGATCATCATTAAACCTTACAGGCATTGAAAGACTCTCTAAAGGTAGTTGGTATTGTCACAACACAGGTGACATCACAGGATTCCATAGTCTCCAGGACACAATGGAATGTTCAGGGAAGGGACTGCTGATGTCTTGTGGAACTAACATGGCCTCTACAGACCAGCTTTCCTTGTAACTCAGCAGAAGGCGGGTTTCTCTATCCAGGAATCTCTCCTTGGACACAAGTCACACCCTGCAGCTCCTCATTCTTCCAAAACCAGAGATTTCTGATTAATTAGAAATCCTTTAGAACCTTCTACATAGGGACTTAACTGTTATGTCCTAAAGAAATTACATCTCCATAAGGTAATGGTGTGAAAAAATTTATATTACAATTCTCCACAACTAACATCTCATTATTTACAGGAAAGCATAGACTTAATGAAGACAAGGAATATTTTATTTTATTTTATTTTATTTTAATTTATTTTATTAGTTCAAATTAGGAACAAGCTTGCTTCAGATGTCAATCCCTTTTCCCTCTCCCTCTTCCTCCCTCCCCTCCCAACATTCCACCGGCCCGTAGCCATCCCCTCTACTCTCCAGGCAGGGTAAGGCCCTCAAAATTGGCTCCTCAAAGACTACCACATCATCCTGGCCAGGCCTAGGCCCTACCCCATGTGTCCAGGTCAAAAGAGCATCCCTGCACAAGAGATGGGCTCTCAAAATCTCTTCTTTTTTTAAGACCTTACATATTTCATACAGTGTGTTACCTCTGTACATATGGAAAAAAATTAAGTTTAACATTTCTAGACCAATATGGCTGTTAATTTTTGTACAATGCCAACTCAACACAGTAAAATGGGATACTTTTTTCCAAAGTAGACAGCACAGTTAAAGTTTCCAAAAATTTAAATATATATATATATATATATATATATAATGGCAGTATGTTATGCATCAATAGCACCATCAGCTTTTCAAGGTTCTTCTGTTATTTGAACAATATTGCTGAGACATCCAGGACTTTCCATTTAAAAAACAAGTAAAAACAAAATCCCAGAAAAACATGACATTTCTGTTACTCTTGTGGTACCTGGCACCATTTTTTTTTTTAAATTAGCTTCTCAATCATCATCTGGAAGGAAACCATTCTGAGCAACATCATTAAAGCATCTCTGATAAAGCACGGTCACTACTATGTATCATAAAGCAGGTCCACATATGAGAGAGTACATATCATGTTTGTCTTTTTGTGATTGGTTTACCTTGGTCAGAATGTTTTTTTTTCAAGTTCCATCTATTTTCCTGGAAATTTCAAGATTCCATTGTCTTTTCTGCTGAGTAGTACTCCATTGTGTAAATGTACCATATTTTCTGTATCCATTCTTCAGTTGAGGGGCATCTAGGCCGCTTCCAGTTTCTGGCTATTACAAATAATGCTGCAATGAACATGGTTGAACAGATGTCCTTGTTATATGAATGTGCTTCTTTGGGGTATATGCCTAGGAGTGAAATTGCTGGATCTTGTGGTAGACTCAATCCCGTTTTCTTGAGGAGTCGCCATTCCCAAAGTGGGATTTCCAAAGTGGCTGTATACAAGTTGGCACTCCCACCAGCAGTGGAGGAGTGTTTCTCTTTCTCCGCATCCTCTCCAGCATAAACTGTCATTGGTATTTTTGATTTTAGCAATTCTGACAGGAGTAAGATGGTATCTCAGAGTTGTTTTGATTTGCATTTCCCTGATGGCTAAGGATGTTGAACACTTTCTTATGTGTCTTTCAGCCATTTTAGATTCCTCTATTGAGAATTGTCTATTTAGTTCTGTACCCCATTTTTAAATTGAATTGTTTGGTGTTTTTGAGAATAGCTTATTGAGTTTTTGTATATTTTAGAGATCAGCCCTCTGTCAGATGTGAGGTTGGTGAATATATTTTCCCAGTCTATGGGCTGCCGTTTTGTCTTGCTGACTATGTCCTTTGCCTTACAGAAGCTTCTCAGTTTCAGGAGGTCCCATTTATCAATTGCCTGTGCTACTGGTGTAATGTTCAGGAAGCGGTCTCCTATACCAACTAATTCAAGGGTAGTTCTCACTTTGTCTTCTAATAGGTTTAGTGTGGCTGGGTTTATGTTGAGGTCTTTGATCCATTTTGACTTAAGTTTTGTGCATGGCCAAAGGCTTGGGTCTATCTGTAGTCTTCTACATGTCCGCATCCAGTTATGCCAGCACCATTTGGTGAAGATGTTCTCTTTTTTTTCCAGCATATAAATTTGGATTGTTTGTCAAAAAACAGGTGTTCATAGGCGACTGGGTTAATATCAGGGTTTTCAACTCTATTCCATTGGTCTACCTGTCCATTTTTGTGCCAATACCAAGCTGTTTTCAGTACTGTAGCTCTGTAATAGAGCTTAAAGTTAGGGATGGTGATGCCTCCAGAAGTTCCTGTATTGTACAGGGTTGTTTTGGCTATCCTGGGTCTTTTGTTTCTCCATATAAAGTTGAGAATTGTTCTTTCAAGGTCAGTGAAGAAATGTGTTCGGATTTTGATGGGGATTGCATTGAATCTGTAGATTGCTTTTAGCAAGATTGCCATTTTTACTATGTTGATCCTACCTATCCAAGGGAGATCTTTCCGTTTGCTGGTATCTTCTTTAATTTCTTTCTTTAGAGACTCAAAATTCTTATGGTACAGGTCTTTCACTTTTTTGGTTAGTGTTACTCCAAGGTATTTTATGTTGTTTGTGGCAATTGTAAAGGGTGATGCTTCTCTGATTTCTTTCTCCACCAATGTGTCATCCGTATATAGTAGGGCTACAGATTTTTTGAGTTACTCTTGCATCCTGCCACTTTGCTGAAGGTGTTTATCAGCTGTAGGAGTTCCCTGGTTGAGTTTTTCGGGTCACTTATGTAGACTATCGTATCATCTGCAAATAGTGAGAGTTTGACTTCTTCCTTTCCGATTTGTATTCCCTTGATCTCCTTTGTTGTCTTATTGCACTAGCTAGAACTTCAAGGACAATATTGAAGAGTTATGGAAAGAGTGGACAGCCTTGTCTTGTACCTGATTTTAGAGGAAACGCTTTGAGTTTCTCTTGATTTAATTTGATGTTGGCTGTTGGCTTGCTGTATATTGCTTTTATTATGTTGAGGTATGTTCCTGTTATTTCTGATTTCTCCAGGACCTTTATCATGAAGGGATGTTGGATTTTGTCAAAGGATTTTTCGGCATCTAGTGAGATGATCATATGATTTTTTCCCTCAGTCTGTTATATGGTGGATTACATTGATGGATTTTCATATGTTGAACCATCCTTGCATCCCTGGGATGAAGCCTACTTGATCGGGATGGATGATTTCTCTGATGTGTTCTTGGATTCGATTTGCCAATAATTTATTGAGAATTTTTGCATCAATGTTCATGAGGGATATTGGTCTGTAGTTCTCTTTTGTAGTTGTGTCTTTGTGTGCCTTGGGTATCAAGGTTATTGTGGCCTCATAAAAAAGAGTTTGGTAATGACCCTTCTGCTCCTATTGTGTGGAATAC
>NC_048599.1:152313883-152316966 GCF_003668045.3 Cricetulus griseus | reverse complement strand
AATACAGACCAGTAAGAAGCCACACACAGTTCTTGAGCACGTTAAATTGCATTCCGGAGGTGACCCAGTGTTTCCTTAATAAAAAGTATGTGTCCCCATAGAAAGGAGGGATGTCAGGGTAATAGGAACATTCTCAGTGTAGCCTCATAGTAGGAAATGTGCAGATATCTGTCAGTCCATGAATGAAAAACTACAATGTGTTTGAGCTCTTTCATGGAACATTGTTCAGCATAAAATAAAATAATACATGCAATCCTTTGATAATGACTTAGCCAGCCACTTGTGACTCAAAAGAATCCCTGACACAATCAAGTTACAGGGAGCAATTGCTTCTTTGGACCCCAGGTTGTGGAGGTTTTCTGATATTCAGAGGTCATTGCTTTGGGGTGAACATGTGGCAGCCTGTGGCAAAGGGAGCTCCATTTGGAGGAAGCTGGTCAAGTAAGAGGCAGCTGGGAAGCAATGAACATGACCAGGAAGCTCATCATCTGGATCCAGTGGATCTGTGCTAGGGAACAGTCTTACACCTCACAGCCTAGGGAATATCCTACCAGGGGTGGCAATTGGTCCAGGATAACAGAGGTCCTCCTGTGTCTGCAATAGCTTAATACAATAGGCACTTCAAAGGCTGAGGTGCCAAGTCTCATGCCCATTCTGTCCTTCTCAAACCCAACTGAAGTTAACCTTCTTTCAATAGTATCCCTGTTGATTGTGCCTTCTATTAGCATTAAATGGGAAAGTAAATATGTTAGTGAAATACAGTGTGCTAGTATGTGTGCATATATGGACAGGGTGCGTTCAGGAATCCATGCATATGCATCTGAGTGAGCACCCCTCCACTGAGAACATGATCTTTAATGAAAGGAGCCCGAAAGCCTGGATGAGATGCTGCTGAACCTGCTGAAGAGACCTGCTCACAAAGCAAAGGGTTCCGGCAGAAAATGAAGAGCCTCCCTTCAGTGTCTCTGACATGAGGTAGGATCCCAGGTTGCAAGGAGTGGTTAGAACCATGAACATCATCAGTAACTGATCACTTCCTTTTTGGATTCTTGCCAGGTGCATGGCTCTCACTACAGGCAGATAGAAAACCTCTGTGTATAATCCTGGCCCAGTCAGTGGGGACTTCTCCAGGACATGCTGTTGATCCTTAGTGTTTCTGGGGACTGTTTTCTGATTATTGCCTTCTGAGCTATCTGGAGTCTTCTCAGTACCATGTTCCCTGTGTCCAATCTCTCCTTCTATCCCTACTCTCCTTGTATCCATAAATCTAGCAGAAAGGGTCAACTGTGGAGCAAGGTGTGTTCTCCAGCCACTTTGTCTTACTCCCACAACACCACCTTTAGAGAGGAGTTCCTACCTTTGAGCAAATCTGCATGCAGACCACTCCTGCTTACTACATGCTCTCTGCAGTGGGCATCTATTTCCTGTGAAATGATTTATCTGGTTATAAGAAGATTTAAGTGTTGAGGAGTTCAATCAAGACACTCTTCTGTATTGTGTGAATAAGTAGAAGCTTCACTGTTTTTATTTTGTAGGCTCCCCCACCTAGGGTCAACATGCAGATTCCCATGTCGCTCACATTCACCTGGTATCTAATCAAGTTCATGTGTATCTCTCCTTAACTGTTACTCTGACATCGATAAACTGTTATTTTTCCCAATTACAAGATCTACACAACTATGGAAATGCAATATATTTTCTTGGCAAGTAAGTGTAGTTCTCATTCATCTTGTAGCTAATTATTTTTAAAAAATGAGAAGAAAATTCAGGTTCAGGTGAACTCTGATCTTTCTCCCTTAGGGGATGTAGCAAATGAACTCAGGTCAAAGACATACTGGATTTTCAGCTGAATAGAGCTGGTTTAGGCTCAATAGCTGACATCTCATTTTTCCCACCATTGCCTTCCTCATCTAGGTCCTACAATCTCCAATCCAAGCTGGAACAGGCCATATCCCAGGATAAGAGCCTCCTGCAGACAGAGCTGCTAAAGCAGGAGCACTGCTCTCACAGGCAAGTGAACCACCATTTCATCCTAAACCCTGCAACCAAGGCATTGGTGGTGGTGGGGCCTTTGACCTTGCCCTCTTCTCAGTGAATAGACCCTGATTTTGTCCATCCTGTATTCCAGAAAGGCTACTTGTGGGACTTATGGACTTTCATTGTCATACAGCAGCCCTTGAGAAAACTGAGAAGTCCCAAGAAGCTACAGACACCTGGGCCCAAGAAGTTCTCCAGCCTTAGATCAATGCCTCCTCAGAATGAGACACTTTTTATAGCTGTGAACTCTATAGTGAGGCAAATGCCAGCTGACCTCCCTGTGATCCATTCAGAAGCAGATATAGGTCTTCCTATAGAAAAGGAAACATCACAAATGATTTGAGATACCCAAATCCTGAGACAAGAATTACTGACAATCCTGAAATTCAACAGAATCCCAGTGGCCCGTTGGGAGGGGGAAAACAACATGGAGTGTACAGATGTTGATGAGCAAGATTTCCTGTCAGTTCAGGGATGATGCCGTTACCTGCTGACTGCCTTCTCAGTCTCTCTGTATGGCTGGAAATCTGTCATGGAAGAATGTGTTGATGCCAAGCAGTTACTGAAAGTCCACATCCAAAACCCTCACATATCATTCTCCAGTCCAGTGTTGAAGCTGAATCCATGCCATGCACAAGTCTGGCTGCAGTAAATGCACTCCAGAGATGGTGGCATTCCCTCATATCTCCTGTTAGTCTGGTGATGCTCCATATACAAAATGAATAGGAATTCCTGAGTTTCCCAATAGGACTGAAGTGACAGGTCCTGTGAAAGGATTTATAGAACACTTCTGTGTCCTTTTCATATTCTTGGGCATCCAGATGCTGCCCTGGATTTCTTGGGTCTCTAGGAATCACACAGTGTATGTGGGCTGAAAGAGTCAAATTCTGGCCAAGACATTAGAGGATCGCCAGTGTGTGATATATTATCAACTTTTCCCATAGGGCCACAAAGACTCTTTGTGGAACTTGTCTCACACTTAGACTTGATGCCAGCTTGACCTACAAAACCTGGAGGAGTCATCTCTATACTGGCTTTCAAAAGTT